>NC_086117.1:62732529-62900702 GCF_963921235.1 Mobula hypostoma
GAAACATTCTGTAATGACCAATAAACCAATTGTTTGGAATCAAATGACCTTGCCTGGTGTCTCAGAGCTGGGTGTGCCTGCACCTGTAACCCCCTCGCCCCGGCACTCCTTCTCTAACATGTCCCACACCCCTTCCGCGGCGCATCACCCTTGCTATTCCCAACATCCTTTGCTCCCGCCAGATTTACAAACTTGCTCTCTGCTCCACGTTGGCAAATACAGTACCGTGCAAAAGTCTTAGACATATATATGTATCTGTAGGGTACTTACATAGAGTGGGTGTTTGGAATGCCCTTCTGGGGTGGTGGCAGAGGCTGATACATTCGGTACATTTGAGGGATTCTTAGATAAGTGCGTGAATGAATTGAAAATAGAGAACTATGTGGGCGGAAAGAGTTAGATTAATCTTGAAGTAGGCTAAAAGATCAACATAATATTGTGGGCTGAAGGGCCTGTGCTGTTAACAAAGGCAAAAATATAGTCTTTACTTTCTGTTAATTAAATCAACTCGTAGTGATTATCACTTTGTTTAATGTTTCAAGGGTTTCAATATTTCCTTCCCCTCTGCAGGTGGCAGGAATGATTGAGTTCTCCGAAGCGACTGGTTGGCAGTCCGACCTGAACAAAATCATGATTAAAAAACTGAACGATGCACTGGGATCAGTCGACACTGACGCGTACACACAGTCCATGTTCAATCTCACAGCTCTGCTCATCCGCAGAGAGGGTGAGCAGTATACTTATAAAAAATTTCCAACAGATATGCTTGCTACTTTGCAAAACATATATATTCTGCATTGTACACATTACAGTACAACTGAGCTGTTTTGTGCCTGGCTAGCACTTTACTATGTTGTCTAGGATATGGCATAAAGATAAAGATTTATTTGTTATATGTACATCATAACATGCATCAAATGCCTTCTTTTGCATCAAATTAAATTAGCGTCAAAAGACGTGGGCATCATACTTTACAGTGACAGTGTTTGCAGTGATATGCCAAGGGGATCAAAAGATGAATTTATTGAAGCAACACACACAGAACGCTGGAGGAACTCAGCAGTTCAGGCAGCATCTATGGAAAAAAGTAAACAGTCAATGTTTTGGGCAGGATTGAGAAGGAAGATGAGTGGAGGGGAAGAGGCTAGCTAGAAGGTGATAGGTGAAGCCGGGTGGGTGGGAAAGGTAAAGGGCTGAAGAGGAAGGAATCTGACAGGAGATGAGAGTGGACCATATGAGAAAAGCAAGGAGGAGGGGACTCGGGAAATAATAAGCAGTTGAGAAGAAGTGAAAGGTCAGAGTGGGGAATAGAGGAGGGTGGGGGGCTTTGTTCACTGTAAGGAGAAATCGATGTTCATGTATCAGGTATCCAGACGGAGTATAAGTTGTTGCTTCTCCACCCTGAGGGCGGCCTCATCTTGGCACAAGAGTAGGCCATGGATTAACACATTGGAAAGGGAATGGAAATCGGAATCAAAATGTTTGGCTATCGGAAAGTCCCACTTGTGGTGGATGGTGTGGGGTTTTATTGAACTTATTGAAGGTTTAGAAGCACTAAATCAATGTGCAAGGCTGAGAAATTCAAGCGAGGTCCTTTGCATCAAGTGCAAAGTTTATTAACTGTTGCTGGTTGTGTTCTACTTCTGAAATTCAGTTTCTTTGAGTTTGTCAGGACCGAATTTCAGAAAAGAAGTCCAGTACACCTCCACTTCCAAATTGTACATTAAACATCAACAAACAAGGATGAATTTCTTCCTGCTGGTATCTGGTACCTCAACAGCAGAGAACAGCTTATTAATTTCCTTCTTGGACCGCTCTGTAACTGAAGATAAATAACAATAACAGCTGTGAAGATCCCTTCTGCACCTGGTAACCCTGTGATCTCTGTCTTGGAGGCCGATGACAGGCTGTTTTTCAGGAGGGTGAAGCCTCACCAGGCAGCAGGCCCCGATGGAGCACCTAGTAAGGCTCTGAAAAGCTGTGTCAACCAACTGGTGGGAGTATTCAAAGACATTTTCAACCTCTCATTGCTACAGTCATAAGTTCCCACTTGCTCCAAAAAGGCAGCAAACTAAACCAGTGCATAAGAAGAGTAGTGTGAGCTGCCTCAACGACCATTGTCCAATAGCACTCACATCTACAGTGATGAAATGCTTTGAGAGGTTGGTCATGCCTAGAATCAACTCCTGCCTCAGCAAGGACCTGGGCCAACTGCAATTTGTCTATCACCTCAGTAGGTCTGTGGCAGGCGCAATCTCAATGGCTCTTCACACGGCCTTAAATCACCTGGACAACAAGCACCCATGTCAGGATGCTGTTCGTTGAATATAGCTCAGCGTTTAACACCATCATTCCACAGTCTTGATCGATAAGCTACAGAACCTAGGCCTCTGTACCTCCCTCCAATTGCAGAAGGCCTTTCTAACCAGAAGACCACAATCTGTGCGATTGGTAATAATATCTCCTCCTCAATGACGATCAACACCTCGGGTGTGTGCTTAGTCCACTGCTCTACTCCCTCTATACCCATGACTGTGGCTAGGTATAACCATATAACAACCACATAACAATTACAGCATGGAAACAGGGCATCTTGGCCCTTCTGGTCCGTGCCGAACTCTTAATCTCACCTAGTCCCACTGACCTGCACTCAGCCCATAATCCTCCATTCCTTTCCTATCCATTTAGCTATCCAATTTAACTTTGAACGACAACATCGAACCTGCCTCAACCACTTCTGCTGGAAGCTCGTTCCACACAGCTATCACTCTCTGAGTAAAGAAGTTCCCCCTCATGTTACCCCTAAACTTTTTCCCTTTAATTCTCAACTCATGTCCTCTTGTTTGAATCTCCCTCACTCTCAATGGAAAAAGCCTATCCACTTTAACTCTATCTATCCCCCTCATAATTTTAAATACCTCTATCAAGTTCCCCCTCAACCTTCTACGCTCCAAAGAATAAAGACCCAACTTGTTCAACCTTTCTCTGTAACTTAGGAGGTGAAACCCAGGTAACATTCTAGTAAATCTTCTCTGTATTCTTTCAATTTTGTTGACATCTTTTCTATAATTCGGTAACCAGAACTGTACATAATATAGCGCAAATGCTATCTATAAATTTGCAGATAATGCAGCCATTGTTGGTAAAATCTCAGATGGAGATGAGAGGCTGTACAGGAGTGAGATATACCAACTAGTTGAGTTGGTGGTTGTCTCTCAGGGTCCGAGGAAGACTAAACATTGTGCAGTCATCTGTGGATACGCGTGGCTTCGGAGGCCGAAGGCCAAAGAACACACGTGGTTGCAGGTTGGACATGGAATGGTGGTTGTTAGAACAGGTGCACACAGCTTTGTGGCGTTGGTCTCGTGCTGCTGCAAGGTGCTGATTTCGGTCATCCTCAAAGTCAGATGCAGCTTTTCTGGTCAGGACGTGCCACGCAGCCCTGTCGGCTGCGGACTCCTCAAGTTGTCAAGGCTGAGGGTCTGCCCATTTGATGTACGATTTCAGATTGCCTTTGAATCTTTTTGCGGCTGCCATGATCAAGCTCACTGTAGAGCAGCTGCCTGGGGATTCTTGTTTCACCCATGTGGATTACATGGCCAGTCCAGCGTAGCTGGGCCTGGAGGATCCTTGCCTTAATGCTTGTGCTGTTGGCTCTATCAAGGACTTCCTGGTTGGTGATTCGGTCCTGCCATGGAATCCTCGAGATCGACCACAGAGAGCGCATGTGAAACGGCTCCAGCTGTTTGATGTGCCTGCAGTACAGGGTCCAGATTTCACAGACGTACAAGAGAGAGGTGAGGACCACAGCCTTGTACACCTTGAACCTGTTTGAAAGCTGATTGTCCTTGTGCTCCAGAACTTTGACACAGAATTTCCCGAGTGCTTGGCTGGTTTTCTGGATCCTTGCTATGATCTCTTCGTCAAGGGATCCGTCACTGGAGATGGTGCTTCCTACAGGAGGCCGCACAGGAGGGAGATATACCAACTAGCTGAGTGGGTGGTTGTCTCTCGGGGTCCGAGGAAGACTAAACAATGTGCAGTCATCTGTGGATCGGTCACTGGAGATGGTGCTTCCTACAGGAGGCCGTACAGGAGTGAGATATACCAGCTAGCTGAGTGGGTGGTTGTCTCTCGGGGTCCGAGGAAGACTAAACATTGTGCAGTCATCTGTGGATACGCGTGGCTTCGGAGGCCGAAGGCCAAAGAACACACGTGGTTGCAGGTTGGACATGGAATGGTGGTTGTTAGAACAGGTGCACACAGCTTTGTGGCGTTGGTCTCGTGCTGCTGCAAGGTGCTGATTATGGTCATCCTCAAAGTCAGATGCAGCTTTTCTGGTCAGGACGTGCCACGCAGCCCTGTCGGCTGCGGACTCCTCAAGTTGTCAAGGCTGAGGGTCTGCCCATTTGATGTACGATTTCAGATTGCCTTTGAATCTTTTTGCGGCTGCCATGATCAAGCTCACTGTAGAGCAGCTACCTGGGGATTCTTGTTTCACCCATGCGGATTACATGGCCAGTCCAGCGTAGCTGGGCCTGGAGGATCCTTGCCTTAATGCTTGTGCTGTTGGCTCTATCAAGGACTTCCTGGTTGGTGATTCGGTCCTGCCATGGAATCCTCGAGATCGACCACAGAGAGCGCATGTGAAACGGCTCCAGCTGTTTGATGTGCCTGCAGTACAGGGTCCAGATTTCACAGACGTACAGGAGAGAGGTGAGGACCACAGCCTTGTACACCTTGAGCCTGTTTGAAAGCTGATTGTCCTTGTGCTCCAGAACTTTGACACAGAGATTCCCGAGTGCCTGGCTGGTTTTCTGGATCCTTGCTATGATCTCTTTGTCAAGGGATCCGTCACTGGAGATGGTGCTTCCTACAGTAGGCCGCACAGGAGGGAGATATACCAACTAGCTGAGTGGGTGGTTGTCTCTCGGGGTCCGAGGAAGACTAAACAATGTGCAGTCATCTGTGGATTGGTCACTGGAGACGGTGCTTCCTACAGGAGATGGTACAGGAGGGAGATATACCAGCTAGCTGAGTGGGTGGTTGTCTCTCGGGGTCCGAGGAAGACTAAACAATGTGCAGTCATCTGTGGATCGGTCACTGGAGACGGTGCTTCCTACAGGAGGCCGTACAGGAGTGAGATATACCAGCTAGCTGAGTGGGTGGTTGTCTCTCGGGGTCCGAGGAAGACTAAACAAGAGGGTGTACAGGAGTGAGATATACCAGCTAGCTGAGTGGGTGGTTGTCTCTCGGGGTCCGAGGAAGACTAAACAAGAGGCCGTACAGGAGTGAGATATACCAGCTAGCTGAGTGGGTGGTTGTCTCTCGGGGTCCGAGGAAGACTAAACAATGTGCAGTCATCTGTGGATCGGTCACTGGAGACGGTGCTTCCTACAGGAGGCCGTACAGGAGTGAGATATACCAGCTAGCTGAGTGGGTGGTTGTCTCTCGGGGTCCGAGGAAGACTAAACAAGAGGGTGTACAGGAGTGAGATATACCAGCTAGCTGAGTGGTGTCGCAGCAACAACCTCGCACTCAGTGTCAGTAAGAAGAAAAAGCTGATTGTGGACTTCAGCAAGCGTAAGATGAGGGAAAACGAACCAATCCTCATAGAGGGATCAGAAGTAGAAAACGTGAGCATTTTCAAGTTCACTGAGGATCTAACCTGGTCCCAGCATACCAATACAGCTGGCAATAGCACAGAACTTTAATATAGCGCTATGCTTATAAGACACGCATCTCTCCAGATCAGCTGTTTTGTAACAGGATTCAAATGAGGTTCATGGAAATGATTCTGGGATTCAATCATATGATCATATGATGAGCCTGTACTCACTAGAATTCAGGAGAATTGGGCTTGGGGGGGCACAGATCTCACTGGAATCTGTCAGATGTTGAAAGACCTCGATGGAATGAATGTGGAGAGGAACTTTCAGTTTTCATTTCATTGTGTAGACAGTTTTTATCCCTTCTCTGAGCATTAATTAAGATTTTTTGAGGCACACGATGGCATAGCGGTTACCGTGACACTATTATAGCTCAGGGTGTTCCAGAGATCAGAGAGCATTTCCAATTCCATCAGAGAGGAGTGTATACACTCTCCCTGTGACTGTGTGGGTTTCCTCCCACAGCCTAAAAACGTATTGGTTGGTAGGTTAATTGGTCATTGTAAATTGTCCTGTGATTAGGCTTGGATTAAATTGAGGGATTGTGGGGCAGCATGGCTTGAAAGGCTGGAAGGGCCTACACCTCGCTGTATCTCAATCAATCAATCAATCAATAAACAAACCAACAAACAAATAAATAAATGGGGTTTCCTGTGGTGGGGTCGTCTAAGAGCAGAGGACACAGTCTCGGAATACAGGGGTGTCGTTTTAGAATGGAGATGAGGAGGAATTTCTTTAGCCAAGGAGTGGTGAATCTGCGGAATGTGTTGCCACAGGTGGCTGTGGAAGCCAAATCATTGGGTGAATTTATGATAGACCTTGATAGATTCTTGATTAGTCAAGGCATGTAGGGATATGAGGAGAAGGCAGGAGATTGGGCTGAGTGGGAAATGGATCAGCCATGATGAAATGGCAGAGCAGACTTGATGGGCCAAATAGCCTAAATCTGCTCCTATTTCTTGCAGAAGAATCTGCCACTGCCCTGTAAATAATTACCCTTGGAAAATGAGTTGGGGAGGCAGGGTTTGAAACTGGGTGGAAAAACGAGTTAAACTGAAGAGGTTGAACAGAAAACAAGCTTCAATTTTTATATTAATGCACAAAAGTATTGAGGAATTGGTATTTTAGTGAAGTGGATATGTTCCAGCCAGCAGGAAATGTTAGCTCCTCTTCCTCATAAATCAGCAAGATTGGCACTTGAAGCTAAACCCTATCATTATTTAATAGTTTATCTGTGCAATAGATGAGCTTGCAATAATGATCTACTGAAGCCTCGGAGGTTCAATTTGAGCTAATGCTGCCATTAAACATTGCTTGTGATTACTTGTGTAGCTGTTTAATTTACAAAGGGGCTGTGGATGGAAGTTTTTTGATCAATAATTGCACCAAAATGTTTACAAACTGCATTATTTTTCACTAATGCTTCTTACCACTTCAGCATCTTGTAGTCCATTTCAAATTGAGAGGTATAATTAGTTTCACAGAAAACAAAAACGTTCTCTGAGTTCCTCCAGCATTTTGTGTACGTTGCTTTTGAATTCCAGCAGCTGCAGAATTTCTTGTGTTTATGATGCTCTGTTTTCTTTATGTGTGTGTGTTTTTTATTTTCTCTGCCCCCCCCCCCGCCCCACCTTCTAGCCTGTGATTCTCAGCTCCTTCACCATCTTTGCTGGGCCCCTCTGCGGATGTTCACAGCCATGGGCATGGAGACTGCTGTGGCCTGCTGGGAGTGGCTGCTGGCTGCAAAGAATGGCATCGAAGTGCCGGTCAGTATTGTTTCTTCAATTAACAATTCTCCTTTTAAAACTTACCCTAAGTGGCCACTTTATTAGATATACCTGTGCACCTGCTCGTTAATGCAAATATTTTTGCTTAATTATTTACTTATTGAGATACAGCGCCAAAGGGGCCCTTATGGCCCTTTGAGCTGTGCCGCCTAGCAATTCCCTGATTTAATCCTAGCCCAATCACGAGACAATTTACAATGACCAATTAACCTATTAATGCCACACACACAAAAAATGCTGGTGAACGCAGCAGGCCAGGCAGCATCTATAGGAAGAGGTACAGTCAACATTTTGGGCCGGGACCCTTCGTCAGACTAACTGAAGGAAGAGATAATACGAGATTTGAAAGTGGGAGGGGGAGGGGGTGATACGAAATAATAGGAGAAGACAGGAGGGGGAGGGATGGAGCTAAGAGCTGGAAAGTTGATTGGCAAAAGGGATACCAGGCTGGAGAAGGGAGAGGATCATGGGATGGGAAGCCTGGGGAGAAAGAGAAGGGGGGAGGGGAGCCCGGAGGGTGGAGTGCAGACACAGAGTTATAGTGAGAGGGACAGAGGGAGAAAAAAGAGAGAGAGGAAAAAAAGGGGGAAAAATATATAAAAAAACAAATAAGGGATGGAGTGTGAAGGGGAGGAAGGGCATTAACGGAAGTTAGAGAAGTCAAAATTCATGCCATCAGATTGGAGGCTACCCAGACGGTATATAAGGTGTTGTTCCTCCAACCAGAGTGTGGCTTCATCTATTAATGCCTTTGGACTGTGGGAGGAAACTGGAGGAAACCCATGTGGTCACAGGAAGAAGGTACAAACCCTTTACAGGCAGCAGTGGGAAATGAACCCAAGTTGCTGGTATTGTAAAGCATTGGACCAACCCCTACGCTACCCTGCCATCCCAAAATATCAGCCAGCAAACCATGTGGCTGCTCCAATGCTTTAAAGCATATAGACATGGTAAGGAAGTTCAGTTTTTGTTCAGGCCAAACATCAGAATAGGGACGAATTGTGATCAAGTGACTTTGACTCTGGAATGATTGTTAGTGCCAGATGGGGTAGGTTGATATCACAGAAAATCCTGATCTCCTGGGATTCTCACACACATTCTCTAGAGTTTACAGAGAATGGTGTGAAAACAAAAAAAATGTCAACCAGCAAGCAGCAGTTCTGTGAGCGAAAGTACCTTGTCAATGAGAGAGCTCAAAGGAGAATGGCCAGACTGGTCCAAACTGACGGGAAGGCAACAGTAACTCAGATAACCATGTGTTGCTACAGGGATGTGCAGAAGAACATCTCTGAATGCATAAAACATCGAGCCTTGAAGTGGATGGTACAGCAGCAGAAGACCATACCAAGTTCCACTCCTGTAGAAATAAAGTGGCCATTGAGTGTGTGTTGCAACAATTAAGCCTTTGAGTTACTGCAGTTTGCATTCTTCATGCCCAAAGGTTGGACAAACTTTGAGTAAAAGAAAAGTCATTAAAGTAGAAGTCATTGCTAAATGGATGTCTCCCTATTTTAAAATTAGACTATTTTTGAGACATCACATATCCTGCTGCTTTCTGTAAGGAGTTTATACGTTCTCCCTGTGACTGTGTGGGATTCCTCTGGCTGCCCTGGTTTCCTCCCACGCTCCAAAGACTTACCTGTTGGTTGGTTAATTGGTCAGGTAAACTGTCCTGTGTTTAGGCGAGGGTTATAAATTGGGGTTTGCGTGGCTTGAAAGGCCGGAAGGGCCAGTTCCACGCTGTATCTCAGTAAATAAAATCTTTAGATTAGGGGTTCCCAACCTGGGGTCCACGGACCCCTCAGTTAATGGAAGGGGTCCATGGCTTAAAAACGGTTGGGAACCCTGCCTTAGATAAACTAAAAGCATTCATCTGAGAAAATAATCTACAAATGCTAACCTGCTCTGCACTCTTGGTTTAGGTAATTCATGAGGCATAGAGGTAGATTAATTGATTTTCTTTTCCCTTTGGTCTTTTCTCTTTTGACCTTTCAATCACCTTGTATTAGATTTACTTTTAAGATCCATTTATCTCTAAAGTTACAAGGCTATGTTCATTCTTTAAAATTTTAATTTGAATTGCTGGTTTAAAAATGTAAATCATACGCTGACTGTGGCAGACAAATGTCATTTTGAAATAGTGTTGTAACGTGAACAGAGTCACCGGAAAGATGCTGCTGGTAGATATAAAGTAGTCTTTTATTCCAGACAGACACACAGACAAGCTGACAGCCTTTGGAGTCACTCAAGAGAGGCTCTCCGATCTAACACTACAGCACATTTTTATATGTTAAAGACCAATTTCTATAGTTACAATGCCCTCATACTGCTTCTTTTGAATTGTATGTAGTTTGTAAATTCCTGAGTCTTCAAACCAACACACCCAAAGTAAGTGTTAATTACTGTGGTGTCTGAGTCATAATCGCACAGTGGCCAGTTGATTGCATTCACACACATGCAGACATCTCCACCAATTGGATGGCTCCTGGTCAGCAATTTACTGTTCTGAGCTACAATTTTTGAATTCAATCTGCAATCCACATTCAGGTCTGAAGATTGGTTGCTGAAGTTATTATTTGCTATATACCCTAACCAGAATACTCCCTAATAATAGTTAGAATAAAAATGCATTGCAAGAAGGTTTTGAATTAGTATAATTTTCATAATTTAAGAGTATGTCACCAGCTGTCCAGTGATATAGTAATAGAAGAGTAGATGATTGGTTGTTACAGTTGAAAGATTTCTGATGTTGATTTGGCCGGTTGTATTTGCCCTTGGCTGTCCTCAGCTAATGTAAGGCAAATCTAATTATTCAGGAGTGTTTCTGCTCTATGTCCCTCTCGCGTTCAGTGAAAAGTGAAAGCAGAATTAGCATTAACTATAATGCCTTTCACAGCAGTGTCCCTGCTCACTAATGGAAATATCTAATCAGTCAATCATGGCAGCAATTCAGTGCATAAAAGCATGCAGGCAGGGTGAAGAGGTTCAGTTGTTGTTTAAACCAAATATCAGAAGGGGGAAGAAATGTGATCTAAGTGACTTTGACCGTGGAATGATTGTTGGTGCTAGATGGGATGGTTTGAGTGTCTCGGAAACTGCTGGTCTCCTAGGATTTTCACAAACGTTAGTCTCTAGAGTTTACAGAGAAAAGCAAAAGCACTTTAGAGACGAGGGAAAGGATTGATTTTTTTCTCTCTTTTTTTCCATTCGAAGTTTAAAGTTAATTTATTGTCTTACCCTATATTAACTTGAGGTTCATTTCCTTGCTGGCATTTACAGGAAAAAATAAATACAATAGAGATTACCAAAAAACTGCATCTAAACAAAGACTGGAAGACAACCAATGTGCAAAAGAAGACAAACTGCAAATTAAAAATAATTCTGACAACATGAGTTGTAAAGAGTTCCAGAAAGTGAGTCTGTAGGTTGTAGAATTAGTTCAGAGTTGTGATGGTTGAAGTTATCCACACCAGTTCAGGAGTCTGATGGTTGTAGAGTAATTAACTGTTTTATGAACTGGGTGGTGTGGCTTAATTGAGATAAATTCTTCCTTGGGAACAATGTCAACACTCCATGGTAACCCCCTCAATAATTGTCCAGCCTCATGAGTTTAGATCCATTATCTTATCTTCTTTTCTCAGTTCTCTATCAACCCCTGTGCAAATGTTTGGTTACCACCTGGGTTTCTTCCGTCTGTTCCAGTTTCCTCCCACATTCTAAAGGCGTACCGGTTAGGGTCAATTTTAGTAAGTTGTGGGCATGCTATGTTGGGATTTGATGCTTTTCTTTTCACCCCTGTTAGTCATGAGTTAAAGTCAGTCACACTGCCTCTTGCTTATTTATTTATTGAGATATGCTGTAGAATAGGCTCTTCCAATCCTTCGAGTCACACTGCCCAGCAACCCCCCCCCCCCGATTTAACTCTAACCTAATCACGGGACAAGTTACAATGACCAATTAACCTCCCTTTAATTGACGGTGAGAGGAGACCGAAGCACCCGGAGGAAATCACACAGTCATAGGGAGAATGCACAGATTCTTTACAGACAGTAGCGGGAATTGAACCCGGGTCGCTGGTACTGTAAAGCGTTGTGCTAACCACTACGCTACTGTGCTGCCCGATAGTGTCGTTCATCAGTTTTTTTTACAAGTTAAATTAGTTCTGAACAATACCTTGAATTGCTTTTAAGACAATCTAGATCAGGGGTTCCCAACCTTTTTGATGCCATGAACCAATACCATTAAACAAAGGGTCTGTGGACCCCAGATTAGGAACCACTGCTGTAGCCCAAAGTCATCCTGGGAAGTAAACTGAAGGATTTCAGAGGTCATGCCCTCAATCGTGCCTCAGCCCAGTATAACCAGCGAAAAGTGTCAGCAAATGTTAATTCATCTGCCAAGGGGAAAGATATTGAAGACTAAGTGTTCCTTTCTGCAGAAACAATTTCTGTGTGTTCTCTGCTCTATATTGCTGTGCCTTTTGGTATTTGAAGGCTATTTTACCAGCTTAAGAAAGCTGCTTCATAGTGACCCAGAAGAAATAAGTTTACATATCCTGAGTGCAGTAGGAAAATGATCAAATCCTTTGGCTCCAAAACAGACAATATACTTAAGACTGATTTATACTTCTGCATCAAATGGACGCCGTAACCTACGCAAGTGGCCTACAGGCGTTGTGAGCATTTATACTTGTGCGTTGGTGTGTCTGCCTCACTCTGCAATTTGGGCACGTCAGGTATGCGCACACACCTGCCTGTGCAAGGCTTCATGGTCATGGTAGTCTTTCTCAGGGTAAACAAGTTTAAAGCAAGCGTCTTTTTTCGTAAAAGCGAAATGTGTCCTCCATAATTTCGGAGGTCTGTAAAGTTTTATGGATAGCATTGCAGCCAGAGTTCCTTCCCTGCCCTTCAGTCACCCAGTGGGAAGCTATTGCAGCGTAGGAGGAAATGCGATGCTACCAAGCGGACCAATCACATTTGTTGCGGTCTGCATTGCTGCGACGCGTAGTTACATTTTGGGAGAGGTACGCGTCAGGCTACAGCGTGGGGATCCGCGTAGGGTTCGTGGCTACACCATACCTACGACATCGATTTGACGCAGAAGTATAAATCAACCTTTAGACTCACACAGCAGACAAATAGGCCATGTCTGTGCCAACTGCTTGAAAGACCTTTCTTCTTCGGCCTCTCCTTTCCTGAAGCCCTGTAATTTTATTTATTGTTTAAGTATATTTATATATTTTTTTAACAATTTCTATCTGAAGACTGACTGCCATTGAAACTGTTTCTATCACTCTTTGGGGTTAGTGTATCTAGATCAAAGTTGAGGTCAGGGTCAAGTATTTGTCATTTGCACAAGTGAATGTTTGCAATGGGAAACTTACTTGCAGCAGCATCAGAGACAGAAAAACATAAATTGAATGTAAATTATAAAAGAAATAACACAATTGGAACAGAAGAAGCAAGCTGCATTGTAGTTCAAAGTGTTCACAGTGTTGTTATACCAAAGTGGTGATTAGGGTTGTACAGGTTGATTCAAGAACCAAATGGTTGAAAGAAAATACAGTAGCTGTCCTTGAACGATTGTATATATTTTTATCTAAGTATCAGCTTCGTGAGCAAAGTTGCTCTGGCCTTAAATGCAAAAGTCTTATTGTTTACTTGTTGTTATTTGCAGTTCATGCGGGAGATGATTGGAGCCTGGCAGATGACAGTGCAGCAGAAGATTGGCCTCTTCTCAGAGGAGAAGAGAGAAGCTGACCCATTAGCAGCTTCTGAGGAGAGCCAACCCATGCCCTGTCCCCCTGAAGTTACACCTCACCACATCTGGATAGAGGCAAGTACTCTTAGCAAATGCAAGATGGCACCTGTGAATTATTTTAGGCTGTCCTTGGATACCACAACATATCTAATTATTTATTATTCTGTTCAAGATTGACAAGGTCGTCAAGTTTACTAAGTTCACTTCACTACGGTGGTATGCAAAAGTTTGGGCACCCCTGGTCAAAATTTCTGTTACGGTGAATAGTAAAAGATGACCTGATTTTCAAAAGGCATAAAGATGACACATTTATTTAATATTTTAAGCAAGAAAACTTTTTTATTTCCATCTTTTACAGTTTTAAAATAACGAAAAAGGAAAAGGGCCCGAAGCAAAAGTTTGGGCACCCTGCATGGTCAGCACTTAGTAACACCCCCTTTGGCAAGTATCACAGCTTGTAAGCACTTCCTGTAGCCAGCTAAGAGTCTTTCAATTCTTGTTTGGGGGATTTTCGCCCATTCTTCCTTGCAAAAGGCTTCTAGTTCAGTGAGATTCTTGGGCCATCTTGCATGCACTGCTCTTTTGAGGTCTATCCACAGATTCTCGATGATGTTTAGGTCGGGGGACTGTAAGGGCCATGGCAAAACCTTCAGCTTGTGCCTCTTGAGGTCTTCCATTGTGGATTTTGACATATGTTTAAGATCGTTATCCTGTTGTAGAAGCATCTTCATCATTTTTACAGATGGTATGATGTTTGCTTCCAGAATTTGCTGGTATTTAATTGAATTCATCCCTCTACCAGTAGATGTTCCCCGTGCCACTGGCTGCAACACAAGCTCAAAACCTGATTGATCCACCCCCGTGCTTAACAGTTGGAGAGGTATTCTTTTCATGAAATTCTGCACCCTTTCTTCTCCAAACATACCTTTGCTCATTGTGGCCAAAAAATTCTATTTTAACTTAATCAGTCCACAGGACTTGTTTCCAAAATGCATCAGGCTTGTTTAGGTGTTCCTTTGCAAACTTCTGACGCTGAATTTTGTTGGGAGGATGCAGGAAAGATTTTCTTCTGATGACTCTTCCATGAAGGTTATATTTGTGCAGGTGTCACTGCACAGTAGAACAATGCACCACCACTCCAGAGTCTGCTCAATCTTCCTGAAGGTCTTTTGCAGACAAATGGGAGTTTTGTCAATCCTACAAGCAGTTCTTTCGGAAAGTTTTCTTGGTGTTCCAGACCTCAACTTGACCTCCACCATTCTTGTTAACTGCCATTTCTTAATTACATTACGAACTGAGGAAATGGCTACCTGAAAACACTTTGCTATCTTCTTATAGCCTTCTCTTGCTTTGTGGGCATGATTTATTTTAATTTTCAGAGTGCTAGGCAGCAGCTTAGAGGAGCCCATGGCTGCTGATTGTTGGGACAAGGTTTGAGGAGTCAGGGTATTTATAAGGCTTTGAAATTTGCATCACCTGGCCTTTCCTAACAATGACTGTGAACAAGCCATAGCCCTAACAAGCTAATTAAGGTCTGAGACCTTGGTAAAAGTTATCTGAGAGCTCAAATCTCTCAGGGTGCCCAAACTTTTGTATGGTTATCCTTTCCTTTTTTTTCACTCTAAAATTGTACAAAACAAAAATAATTCACTAATCTTGCTTAACATGTTGAAAAGAATGTTTCATCTTTAACGTTATGACTTTTGGAGATCAGTTCATCTTCTACTCACTTAACTATTCACAGTAACAGAAATTTTGACCGGGGTGCCCAAACTTTTGCATACCACTAATATACATGTCATACGAGGCAACGTTACTCCAAACCGGAGTGTAAAGCACAGTAGTTCACATAACACACATTTAAAAATATAAAGGGTGAAAGAGAGTCGAGGGTAGATATAGGACCAATACAAAATAATGCTGGCAATATTGTAATGAGAGATGCAGAGATGGCAGAGGAACTGAATGCATATTTTGGATCAGTCCTCACAGTGGAAGACATCTGCATTATACCGGACATTCAAGAGTGTCAGAGAAGTGAAGTTTGTGCAGTGAAAATTACGACTGAGAAGGTGCTCAGGAAGCTTAATGGTCTGAGGGTGGATAAATCTCCTGGACCTGATAGAATGCACCCTTGGGTTCTGAAGGAAGTAGCTGGAGAGATTGCGGAGGCATTAATGATGATCTTTCAAGAATCGATAGATTCTGGCATTGTACCGGATGACTGGGAAATTGCAAATGTTACTCCACTATTTACAAAGGGTAGGAGGCAGCAGAAAGGAAACTATAGACTTGTTAACCTGACATCAGTGGTTGGGAAGTTGTCGGAATTGATTGTTAGGGATGAGATTATGGAGTACCTGGAGGCACATGACAAGTCTGACAAATCCTGCCTGACAAACCTACTGCAATTCTTTGAGGAAATTACAAGCAGAGGAGACAAAGGAAATGCAGTAGATGTAGTGTACTTGGATTTTCAGAAGGCCTTTGACAGGGTGCCGCACATGAGGCTGCTTAGCAAGAAAGAGCCCATGGAATTACAGGGAAGTAACTAGCGTGGGTGGAGCATTGGCTGGTCGGCAGAAAACAGAGAGTGGGTATAAAGGGATCCTATTCTGGCTGACTGCCAATTACCAGTGGAGTTCCACAGGGGTCGGTGTTGGGACCGCTGCTGATTTGGACTTTGGTATTAATGGATTTGTGGCTAAATTTGCTGATGATACAAAGATAAGTGGAAGAGCAGGTAGTATTGAGGAAATGAGAGCCTGCAGAGAGACTTAGATAGTTTAGGGGAATGGGCAAATAAGTGGCAAATGAAATACAATGTTGGAAAGTGTATGGTCATGCACTTTGGTGGAAGAAATAAACGGGAAGACTATTATTTAGATGGGGGGAGAATTCAAAATGCAGAGATGCAAAGGGATTTGGGAGTCCTTGTGCAAGATACCCTAAAGGTTAACCTCCAGGTTGAGTTGGTTGTGAAGAAGGCGAATGCAGTGTTGGCATTCATTTCGAGAGGTAGAAACTATAAGAGCTGGGATGTGATGTTGAGGCTCTATAAGGCACGCGTAAGACCACACATGGAGTATTGTGTGCAGTTTTGGGCTCCTTATTTTAGAAAGGATATACTGACATGGAGAAGGTTCAGAGAAGATTCACGAGAATGATTCCAGGAATGAGGAACGTCTGGCAGTTCTTGGGCTGTATTCCCTGGAGTTCAGGAGAATGAGTGGGGATCACATAGAAACATTCCGAATGTTAAAAGGCCTGAACAGAATAGATATGGCAAAATTATTTCCCATGGTAGGGAATTCTAGGACAAGAGGACATGACTTCAGGATTGAAGGACATCCTTTTCGAACTGAGTTGCAGAGAAATTACTTTAGTCAGAGGGTGGTAAATCTGTGGAATTTGTTGCCACGAGCGAGGCTAAGTCATTGGGTGTATTTAAGGCAGAAATAGATAGGTTCTTGATTAGCCAGGGCATCAAAGGGTATGGGGAGAAGGCAGGGGAGTAGGGATGGCTGGTAGAATTGGATCAGCCCATGATTGAATGGCGGAGCAGACTCGATAGGCAGAATGGCCTACTTCTGCTCCTATATCTTATGGTCTTACGGTCGTATAACTCACAATAACTTGGGAAAGTAAGAATTAAGTCTACTACAAATGAATATATTACACAGATAAACCAAGTAAAGTGCATATATTAAATATTGTCAGGTAAAAAACAGATTAACCAATGATACTTTGAATGCAATGCAGCAAGGAGTTTAGAAGCTTAATGGCCTGAGGGAAGAAGCTGTTTCCCATCCTAACCGTTCCTGTCTTTATGCATTGGAGTCTCCTGCCTGATGGTAGAAAGTCAAAGAGTATGCTGGATAGATGGTGGGGATCCTTGATAATACTAAGGGTCCTGTGTATGCAGTGCTCCTGATAAATGTCCTCAAAGGACAGTAGGGAGACCCCTATAATCCTCCTGGATGTTCTCACAGTCCTTGTAGGGACTTCCATTGTGATGCTCTGCTGATCCCATACCAGAAGGAGATGCAGCTTGTCACGGTGCTTTCTGTAAAATACGGTTAAGATGGGCCTTCTCTCTGTAAATGGTTGTAAACTGTTAGTTACTGCTTCTGCTACATCTAAATAGTGGTAGTCCTTCGGATTCGAAGAAGACACCAGAAACCTGTGCGTGATGGAGTTTTAAGTGGAACAGCAGTTGCACAGGGGCAATCCCACTCTCTTGCCAGAAGAGACCTTGATCCAGTGGCACGGACAACCGTTACGGCTGGAGACCTCTCCTGCTGCAGTGGATGACCAGGACGTCTAAGTGTCTTGTCGTGCTCTTAGCACTCTACAACACCTGCCAGGCCTGCCTTCTTGACCGTTGGACCATTAATCGGTCTCTTCCGCTCAATCTGCCAGGGCCAGACTTGACACGCCGGGCTAAACAGACCCCCTATTTCACCAAGGGTCGAAGACCCGTCGGCTACCTTCACCTGGTTTAGCCCGTCTGCTGAGACGGTTTACCGGGGTGTGGCCGCTGCGCGTGTTACAGCTACTGGAGCCACAGGTGAGAGCTGAGCGCCAGGTGGAGACAAAAGGTGGATGAGCTCTCCTGAAAAGGGCACGGCAGGCCCCCCACCAGAGGTGCTACCCCTCCCTAGACACCTCATACACATCTAAATATAAGTTGAATAAAACTGTAACTGTGCCACTGTTTATCACTGTGCAAACTTGCAAAACGTTTTATGGTAGCATAGTGGTTAGCACACGCTTTACAGCGCAGGCAACCCAGGTTCAATTCTGTCTGTAAGGAGTTAGCACATTCTTCCCCCGTGACCATGTGGGTTGCCTGCAGTGCTTCAGTTTCCACTCACAGTCCAAAGATGTACTGGTCAGTAGGTTAATTGGTCATTGTAAATTGTCCTGTGATTAGTCTATGATTAAATTGAGAGAATGCTGGGTGGCGCAGCTGGAAGGGCCTATTCTGCACTGTATGTCAATAAAAATTTTAACAATGTTAGAGAAACAGTGATTTCTCTATCTTCTGTTAATCCCCCCCTCCCTTCTTTTCTCTTTTTTTTATTCCTCATTCTGGTTAGCCCTTTTCGTCTCCTCACCTGCCCATCACCTGTCTCTGGTTCCCCTCCTCCTTCCCATGGTCCACTGTCATCTCTTTTAGATTCCTCCTTCTGTCGCCATTTGCCTCTTCCACGATTCACCTCCCGGTTCCTTACTGCATTCTCCATCCACCCATCCACCCTCCCACTCACCTGGACTCAAATTCCTTACTGCATTCCCCATCCATCCGTTCGCCTTCCCCTCACCTGGACTCACATTCCTTACTGAATTCCCCATCCCCCTCACCTGGACTCACATTCCTTACTGAATTCCCCATCCCCCTCACCTGGACTCACATTCCTTACTGAATTCCCCATCCCCCTCATCTGGACTCACATTCCTTACTGCATTCCCCATCCACCTGCTCACCCTCCCCCTCACCTGGACTCACATTCCTTACTGAATTCCCCATCCCCCTCACCTGGACTCACATTCCTTACTGCATTCCTCATCCACCTGCCCACCCTCCCCCTCACCTGCACTCACATTCCTTACTGCATTCCTCATCCACCTGTTCACCTTCCCCTCACCTGGACTCTCATTCCTTACTGCATTCCTCATCCACCTGCCCACCCTCCCCCTCACCTGCACTCACATTCCATAGAACCATAGAAACTACAGCACAGAAACAGGCCTTTTGGCCCTTCTTGGCTGTGCCGAACCATTTTCTGCCTAGTCCCACTGACCTGCACGTGGACCATATCCCTCCATACACCTCCCATCCATGTATCTGTCCAATTTATTCTTAAATGTTAAAAAAGAACCCGCATTTACTACCTCGTCTGGCAGCTCATTCCATACTCCCACCACTCTCTGTGTGAAGAAGCCCCCCCTAATGTTCTTTTTAAACTTTTCCCCCCTCACCCTTAACTCATGTCCTCTGGTATTTTTCTCCCCTTGCCTCAGTGGAAAAAGCCTGCTTGCATTCACTCTATCAATACCCATCATAATTTTATATACCTCTATCAAATCTCCCCTCATTCTTCTACGCTCCGGGGAATAAAGTCCTAACCTATTCAACCTTTCTCTGTAACTGAGTTTCTCAAGTCCTGGCAACATCCTTGTAAACCTTCTCTGCACTCTTTCAACCTTACTTATATCCTTCCTGTAATTTGGTGACCAAAACTGAACACAATGCTCCAGATTTGGACTCACCAATGCCTTATACAACCTCATCATAACATTCCAGCTCTTGTACTCAATACTTTGATTAATAAAGGCCAATGTACCAAAAGCCCTCTTTATGACCCTATCTACCTGTGACACCACTTTTAGGGAATTTTGTATCTGTATTCCCAGATCCCTCTGTTCCACTGCACTCCTCAGTGCCTTACCATTAACCCTGTATGTTCTACCTTGGTTTGTCCTTCCAACATGCAATACCTCACACTTGTCTGTATTAAACTCCATCTGCCATTTTTCAGCCCATTTTTCCAGCTGGTCCAAGTCCCTCTGCAGGCTCTGAAAACCTTCCTCACTGTCTACTACACCTCCAATCTTTGTATCATCAGCAAATTTGCTGATCCAATTTACCACATTATCATCCAGATCATTGATATAGATGACAAATAACAATGGACCCAGCACTGATCCCTGTGGCACACCACTAGTCACAGGCCTCCACTCGGAGAAACAATTCTCTGCTACCACTCTTTGGCTTCTTCCATTGAGCCAATGTCTAATCCAATTTACCACCTCTCCATGTATACCTAGCAACTGAATTTTCCTAACTAACCTCCCATGCGGGACCTTGTCAAAGGCCTTACTGAAGTCCATGTAGACAATATCCACTGCCTTCCCCTCATCCACTTTCCTGGTAACCTCCTCGAAAAACTCCAATAGATTGGTCAAACATGACCTACCACGCACAAAGCCATGTTGACTCTCCCTAATAAGTCCCTGTCTATCCAAATGCTTGTAGATTCTGTCTCTTAGTACTCCCTCCAATAACTTACCTACTACCGACGTTAAACTTACTGGCCTATATTTTCCCGGATTACTTTTCGATCCTTTTTTAAACAACGGAACAACATGAGCCACTCTCCAATCCTCCGGCACCACACCTGTAGACAGCGACATTTTAAATATTTCTGCCAGGGCCCCTCCAATTTCAACACGAGTCTCCTTCAGGGTCCATGGGAACACCCTGTCAGGTCCCGGGGATTTATCCACTTTAATTTTCCTCAAGACAGCAAGGACCTCCTCCTTTTCGATCTGTACAGTTTCCATGATCTCACTACTTGTTTCCCGTAATTCCATAGACTTCATGGCAGTTTCCTTAGTAAATACAAACGCAAAAAACCTATTTAAGATCTCCCTCATTTTCTTTGGTTCCGCACATAGCCGACCACTCTGTCAAGAGGACCAATTTTATCCCTTACAACCCTTTTGCTCTTAATATACCTGTAAAAGCTCTTTGGATTATCCTTCATTTTGACTGCCAAGGCAACCTCATGTCTTCTTTTAGCCCTCCTGATTTCTTTCTTAAGTATTTTCTTGCACTTCTTATACTTCTCAAGCACCTTATTTATTCCCTGCTTCCTATACATGTCATACAACTCCCTCTTCTTCTTTATCAGAGTTGCAATATCCCTTGAGAACCAAGGTTCCTTATTCCTATTCAGTTTGCCTTTAATCCTGACAGGAACATACAAATTCTGCACTCTCAAAATTTCTCCTTTGAAGTCTTCCCACCTACTGATCACATCCTTGCCAGAGAACAACCTGTCCCAATCCACACTTTTTAGATCCTTTCTCATTTCCTCAAATTTGGCCTTCTTCCAGTTAAGAACCTCAACCCTAGGACCAGATCTATCCTTGTCCATGATCAAGTTGAAACTAATGGTGTTATGATCACTGGAACCAAAGTGCTCCCCTACACAGACTTCTGTCACTTGTCCTAACTCGTTTCCAAACAGGAGATCCAATATTGCATCCCCTCTAGTTGGTCCCTCTATTCCTTTCTGCATTCCTCATCCACCTTCCCCCCTTCCCCATCACCTGGACTCACATTCCTTTCTGCATTCCTCATCCACTTTCCCCCCTTCCCCATCACTTGGACTCACATTCCTTACTGCATTCCCCATCCACCTGCTCACCCTCCCCCTCACCTGCACTCACATTCCTTACTGCTTCCCATCCACCTGTCCACCCTCCCCCTCACCTGCAATCACATTCCTTGCTGCATTCCCCTTGCACCCACTCACCTTCCCCCTCATCTGAACTCACCTGTCACCTTCCAGTTGTACTCCTTCCCCTCCCACCACCACCTCCTTCTGGCTTCTGTCCCCTTCCTTTCCAATCTTGATGAACCGTTGACTCCATAGATGCTGCCTGACCTGCTGAGCTCCTCCAGCATCTTGTGTCTGTTGTTCTGGATTTCCAGTATCTGCAGAATCTCTTGTGTTTAAGGTGGTAGGGGAATAATTTAAAGAGGTCCCATGGGGCAACTTCTTCACTCTGAAGGTGGTCTGTATATGGTCCAATAACAAGATTTAAAAGAAATTTGGACAGCATATGGAGGGAAAGATTTGTGGGCTAAATACACTGGACAACACATTTTTTTAAAAGTGTTGCTTCCTCAGATTTTATTTGTTTATGATAAACTGCTTGAAGATGAACACAAATTTAATTTCAGACTTCTTGTATCACATAGGAATTTGCAGAAACAACAAATGAACTTTTATTGTATATAATGTGTTTAATTGCATAATGGTGCTGATGTTTTGCAATAGTTGAACTAAGTTAAAAATATTTTGTTAATGATTTTCATTTGTACTCAGTGTCTGAGGCTTCTCGCTTAAGTGTCTAACAATAATTTGCCGGCATTGATGGATTCCAGTTGCCTTGGTATCTTTTCTCCATGACAGCAATGTCCTGGTGAAACCTTTCACCATGCTCGTCACTAGCAGCACCAAGATTTGCAGGGAAGAAGTCTAAATGGGAATGCAGAAAATTAATCTTTAGTGACATCAAGTCAAGTGAAGTCACTTTTTATTGTCATTTTGACCATAACTGCTGGTACAGTACACAGTAAAAACGAGACAACATTCTTCAGGACTATGGTGCTACATGAACAATACAAAAACTACACTGTTGCATTTCATGGTTTTATATGTTGGAAGCATGCTTTCAACCAGCTGCATGTAGATTGGTGCTCTGTAGATGCCGAGAAAAATTTCAACAACTTCCTTGAATGCCTTCCATGTGATTTTCTCCGGTCCCACTAGAGATTCTTCAAATTGCCTGTTTGATTTGTGGACCAACAAAAATGCTTTCCTTAATCTTGGCATCAGTTATTCTGGGGAGCATCTGTCTCAAATATCAAAATCCTTCATAGAAATTTTTGTGCCTGGTGACAGCAAATTCCATCCTTACAGACCTGAACCCAATAATTATTACTAAAACCTGTCCTGCCATGCAGCAGCCGCACTGCCCAAGCACGCCTGGACAAGACAGGAAACTTTCCAGCTTACATTGTAGGCAACATTTTAATTGACTTGGATTATGAATTGAAATAATAAACATAAGTGATTTCAAAAAATATTGTGTGATAGGAAAATTTCATGATCAGTAGCCCAAAATTCATAAGATACACCTAAAGGTATTCAAGAAGCAAAATCTTTGTTGTCCAGTGATACAGTGGATGGGCTGGTAGTTTTGAGGAAGTAGAAAGGCTACAGAAGGACTTAGACAGATTAGGAGAATGGGCAAAGAAGTTGCAGATGGAATATAGTGTTGGGAAGTGTATGGTCATGCACTTTATTAGAAGAAATAAAGGCATAGACTATTTTATAAATGGAGGGAACATTAAAAATCAGAGGTGCAAAGGGGCTCAGGAGTCCTCACAACACACACAAAATGCCAGAGGAACTCAGCAGGCCGGGGAGCATCTATGGAAAAGAGTACCGTTGTCGTTTCGGGCCGAGACCCTTCAGCAGGATTCATGCAGGATTCCCTAAAAGTTCATTTGCAGGTTGAGTCAGTGGTGAGGAAGGCAACTACAATGTTAGCATTCATTTCGAGAGGATTAGAATATAAAAGCAAGGATGTAATGCTGAGGCTTTAAAAAGCACTGGTGAGGCCCTACTTGGAATATTGTGAGTAGTTTTGGGAACCTTATCTAAGAAAAGGTGTGCTGAAACTGGAAAGGGTTCAAAGGAGGTTCACAAAAATGATTCTGGGATTGAAAGGCTTGTCATATGAGGAGCATTTGATGGCTCTTGGCCTTTGCTCACTGGAATTTAGAAGAATGAGAGGTGACCTCATTGAAACCTGTCGAATTTGACAGGCCTCAATAGAGTGGATGTGGTAGATGAGTGTAAGACCAGAAGACACAGCATCAGAATAGAGGGATATAAATTTAGAATGGAGATGGAGAAATTACGTTAGTCAGAGGGTGGTAAATCTGTGGAATTTGTTGCCATGAGTGGCTATGGAGGCCAAGTCATTGGGTCCATTTAAGGCAGAGATAGATAGATTCTTGATTAGCCAGGGCATCAAAGGGTATGGAGAGAAGGCAGGGGAGTGGGGATGACTGAAGAATTGGATCAGCCCATGATTGAATGGCAGAGCAGACTCGATAGGCCAAATGTCCTACTTCACTCCTATATCTTATGATCTTGTGGTCTTATATGTGACTCTGGAGGCAAATCATTCATTATATTAAAGGCAGAGGTTGATAGATTCTTGATTAGTCGGGGCCTGAAGGAAGAAGGGGGAAGGCAGGAGATTGGGGCTGAGAGGGAAAACGGATCAGAGCAGACTCATTGGGCCAAATGGCCTAATTCTGCTTCTATATTTTATAGTCTTATGGTCTAAATGCCATTGCAAAAAATCTAATGCATTGTATCTGGTTAAATTTCATTTATAATTACCGCAATTAATTATAAAGGGAAGTTACAGTACAACGCCTCGGTAGAATAGTGCTTTACAGCACCAGCAATATATCAGTGTTAAGTACCTGCTGCTGTCTGTAAGAACTTCGTATGTTTTCCACATGATGGCGCTGGTTTCCTCCCACATTCCAAAGACGTACAGGTTAGGTTTAATAAGTTGTGGGCATGATATACTGGTGCAAGGGTGTGTGATGACACTTGGGTGCTTCCCTAGGACAATCCTTGGACTATGTTGGTTGTTGACGCAAGCAATGCATTTCACGGTATATACTGATTTGTACGTAATAAATAGAGCTAATCTTTGAAATCTTTATCTCTTTTAAATGCATGTATTTTTATTTTTGGCACTTCTGCTTTAGTTTCTGATGCAAAGGTTTGAGATTGCTAAGTACTGCAGTGCGGACCAAGTGGAGATCTTTGGCAGCCTTCTACAACGCTCTCTCTCTCTGAATGTTGGAGGATCGAAGGGGACTTTGAACAGACATGTGGCTGCCATTGGGCCAAGATTCAAGTAGGTGCTGCACATAAAAGTATATAGGACGTGTAATAAAATTGTCATGTTAACAACCTCAGCCTTCAGATGTAATGATATAGAGCTGCTGGCTCAGAGATTTCCAGGCTCAGTTCTTGTCTCTGTGCAGCTTGCTGCAAATTTCCCCTGGATGCTGTGGTGTACTTCCACAGCCCAAAAGATTGGTAGGTTAAAGGGCCCCATATTGGTGATTGGTAGAATCTGCGGGAGTGGGAGGGATGTTGAGAGCATAGGGAGAATAAAATGGGATTGGTGGAAATGGGTGCCTTAAGACCTCGACGTTAAGGACGCCTTCACGAGACGATACTTCAGGAAGGCGGCATCCATCACTAAAGACCCTCATCATCCAGGACTGCCCCATAACCATCAGGTTCTTGAACAATGGATGCTGCCTTTTTGAGGCAATACTCCTTGTAATGTCCTGGATACTACTCCATAATAGAGATGACTGAATTTACACTTCCTTGTAGCTTATTTTGATCCTGTGTAGTAGCCCCACCCCCCACCACCCCATGCTAGTGATGCACCCAAATAGAATGATCTCCACGGTACATCTGTAGAAATTTGAGAGTATCTTTGGTGACACAACAAATCACTTCAAACTCCTAATGAAATAAGATCATAAGACCTTAAGACAAAAAAAGCACAATCACGCCATTCAGCCCATTGAGTCTACTATGCCATTTCATCATGGCTGATCCCAGATCCATTCAACCCCATACACCTGCTCTCTCACCATATCCCTTGATGCCCTGACCAATCAGGAATCTATCAACTACCGCCTTAAATATACGCATGGACTTGGCCTCCACCACAGTCTGTAGCAGATCATTCCACAGAATCGTTACTCTCTGGCTAAAAAGATTCCACCTTACCTCTGTTCTAAAAGGTAGTCCCTCAATTTTGAGGCTGAGCTCTCTAGTTCTGGATACCCCCACCAGAGGAAACATCTTTTCCACATCCAGCTTATCTAGTCCTTTCAACATTTGGTAGATTTCAATGAGATCCCTATGCATTCTTCTAAATTCCAGTGAGTACAGGCCCAAAGCTGCTAGACACTCCTCATATGTTAACCCCTTCATTCCCAGAATCATTCTCATGAACCCCCTCTGGATTCTCTCCAATGACAATACATTCTTTCTGCGATAAAGGGCCCAAAACTGTTGACAATACTTCAAGTGCCGCCTGACTAGTGCCTTATAAAGCTTCAACATTATCTCCTTGTTTTTATATTCTATTCGCCTTGAAATAAATGCCAACATTGTATTTGCTTTCTTTACCACAGACTCAACCTGTGAATTAACCTTCTGGGAGTGTTGCAGAAGTACTCCTAAGTCCCTCTGCACATCTGATGTTTGAATTTCTCCCTATTTAAATAATAGTCTGCACCATTGTTCCTTTTACCAAAACACATTATCATACATTTTCCAATATTGTATTCCATCAGCCACTTTTTTAACCCATTCTTCCAATTTGTCTAAGTCCTGC
Organism: Mobula hypostoma; assembly: GCF_963921235.1. Taxonomy (NCBI): domain Eukaryota; kingdom Metazoa; phylum Chordata; class Chondrichthyes; order Myliobatiformes; family Myliobatidae; genus Mobula; species Mobula hypostoma. The sequence goes on from NC_086117.1 coordinate 62,758,784, forward strand.
TACAATTGCAGTCCTTCCTCAGCACTACCTACCCCTCCACCTATCTTCGTATCATCCGCAAACTTTGGAACAAAGCCATCAATTCCATTATCCAAATCATTGACAAACAATGTAAAAATTTGTGGTCCCAATACTGACCCCTGAAGAACATCACTAGCCACTGGCAGCCAACCAAAAAAGGCCCCCTTTATTCCCAATCACTGCCTCCTACCTATCAGTCATTCCTCTATCCATGGCAGTATATTTGCTGTAACACCATAGGAATTTATCTTGTTAACCAGCCTCATGTGAGGCACCTTATCAAATGCCTTCTGAAAAATCCAAGTGAATGACATCCACTGCCTCTCCTTTGTCCACCTTGCTTGTTCATTTCTCGAAGAATTCTAACAGATTTGTCCGGCAAGATTTTTCTTTACAGAAACAATGCTGTCTTTGACTTATTTTATCATTAGTCTCCAAGTACCCTGAAAGCTTGTCCCTAGTAACGGACTCCGACACTTTCCTAACCACTGAGGTTAGGCTAACTGGTTAGGCTTTCCTCTCTGTTGTCTTCCTCCCTTTTTAAGGAGTAAAGTAAACATTTGCAATATTCCATTTCCCTGGGACTATTGAAAGATCATGTTCAATGCATCCATTATCTCTTCAGCAACCTCTTTCAGGACTCCGGGATGTAGTCCATCAGTTCCAGGTGACTTATCCACCTTAAGACCTTTTAGGTTTGCCTAGCACTTTCTCCTTTTGTAATAGCAATCGCACTCACTCCTGCTCCCTTACACTCAACAGACCTCTGGCATACAGCTAGTGTCTTCAACAGTAAAGACTGCAAAGTACTTATTAAGTTCATCTATCATTTCTTGTCCCTCATGACTACCTCACCAGCATCATTTTCCAATGGTCCAGTATTAACTCCCACCTCTCTTTTATTCCTTTTATAATTGAAAAAGCTTTTAGTATCCTGCTTTATATAATTGACTAGTGTGCCCTCATATTTAATCTTTTCTCTTATAGCTTTATTAGTTGCCTTTTGTTGGATTTTAAAAACTTCCCAATCATCCAACTTCCCACTCACTTTGGCTACCTTATATGCCCTTCCCTTGGCTTTTATGCAGTCCTAACTTCCCTTGTCAGCCACGGTTGCTTACTCCTGCCATTTGAGAACAACATCTTCTGTGGGACATATCTATTCTGCGCCTTGTGAACTATTGCCAGAAACTTCGGCCACCTCTGCTCCGCTGTCATCCCCACCGGTATTCTCCTCCAATCCGCCTGAGCAAGCTCCTCTCTCATGCCTCTGTAATTTCCTTTTTTCCATTGCGATACTGATATGACTTATGAATTGCAGTATGAATTCAATCATATTATGATCACTGCCTCCTACAGGTTCCTTTACGTTAAGTTGACTCATAAAATCTGGGTTATTACATAACACCCAATCGAAGATAGCCTTTCCCTGAGTAGGTTCAAGCACAAGCTGCTCTAAAAAGCCATCTCGTAGGCATTCAACAAATCCCTCCCTTGCAATCTGACACCAACCTTACATATTGAAGTCCCCCATTACAATTGTGACATTACCCTTATTACATGCCCTTTCCAGCTCCCTTTGCAATCTCAATCCCACATCGTGGCTACTATTTGGAGGCCTATTTATGTTTCCCATCATGTTTTTTTTTACCCTTGGAGCTTCTTAAATCCACCCACAAAGATTCAACATTCTCTGATCCTTTGTTACCTCTTTCTAAAGATGTTACCTCTTATGTCATCTCTTACCAACAGAGCCACACCACCACCTATGCCTCCCTGCCTATCTTTTCTATTCAAAGTGTATCCTTGATGTTAAACTCCCAACTGTGGCCTTCTTTCAGCCACGCCTCAGTGATGCCCACAAAGTCATACCGACCAATCTCTAATTGCGCCATGAGTTTTGTCCACCTTATTCCGAGTACTATGTGTATTTAAATACAGCACCCTCAGTCCTGCATTCTTTACCTTTATGAATTTTGCTTCCGTGGTACAACTTAACTCTGTGCTCTGTCTGCATTTGTACCCAATCATTGGCTTGTTCTTCCTTACATTCATATTACATATTACTTCATCTACTTGTAAATCTGCTGGCTCATCCTCAGCTCTACCATACTGGTTCCCATCCCCCTGCCATATTAGTTTAAGATATAGCCACTGTTGTGTCTTCTTTGTAGCTGTATCGATATGTTGGGCCCAGGATGGATCCTCAGAGATATTGACACCCAGGAACTTGAAGTTGCTCACTCTTTCAACTTTTGATCCCTGTATGAGGTCTGGTGTGTGTTACCTCATCTTACCCTTTCTGAAATCCACAATCAGTTCTTTAGTTCTGTGCTTCACCATCTTCCTCATCTTCTCCCCACCTATCACCTCCCCCAGCCTCTGTCGCTGTTCCCACTCTTCCCCTCTTCCATTTGCCTGTCATCCATCGTCACCTATCACATGCACTCCCCCCTATCCCTTCCCCTCATCACCTTCTACTAGCTGCCCCTCTCCTCCCAAACTCTTTCAGTCCAGATGAGAAGTCTTAATCTGAAACAACATTAGCTGTCAATTTCCTTTCACAGATTCTGCTGACTTGCTGAGTTCCTCCAACACAGAAGTTCTCAACCTGGCGTGCATGGCGTAATGGTATTGGCCCGGCTCTCTCTGTTGCCCATGAATACCATTAAACGATCTTAGTGTACCAGAACTATTTTTGGGATGTTTAAGCATGTCTGGTGGAGTGCTACAGGAAGAATTTAATGAGCCACTGAATTCCTGCAGATCTAATTACTTCACGTGTGTTTCTGTAGGCTATTGACACTTGGTCTTGCTCTGTTGCATGCTGATGTGATTTCCAATGCCACCGTTCGAAATGTCCTCAGAGAAAAGGTCTATTCTACTGCCTTTGACTACTTTAGGTAAAAACATTCATTTTGCTATCATGTTTTGCGTCTTTGTGGTCCACTGAATCCTTTACCGGAGTATGATAGTGTAATGCTATTCTAGTGCCAGAAGTTATGCCCATCCATTGCAACTAAGGAAGATCCCGATTGTGACGACTGCTCGTACCACTTACATGGACTTCCGAGGTCAAGAGAGTGAAACTGCCCCAGTGCATCTCCTTCCCAACTTTAAAAACTCTCCGGCACAGAGTCATAGAAAAATACAGCACAGAAACAGGCCCATTGGCCCATCTGCTCTGTGCTGAGCTATTTAAACTGTGTGCTCCCATCGACCATAATCCTCCATACCCCTACCATCCATGGATCCATCCATGGTTGTTGTTCATCGTATACGATAATACAGGTTTCCTGTCATTGTCGGATACAGCAGACAACCACCATTCCAGTGCCCGCAATCAAAGATTGGGGTTCAATCCCGCAGGTGTCTGTAAACAGTTTTACCCCTCTCCCTGTGTGAATTATGCCGGCTGGTGGCGTAGTGGCATCAGCGCTGGACTTTGGGGCAGAAGGTCCTGAGTTCGAACCCAGCCGGCTCCCATGCACGTTTTCCATCCATGCTGGGTTGCCAGCAACTCGACCTCGTAAAAAGAAATTGCCTGCTACAGAAACATTAACAGCAAAAGTTGATGGCCTATACTCTCTCGTGAGTTGAAAGGCAGTTTCTTCTTTTCCCTGTGTGGATTTCCTCCTGTGTTCCAAAGATTGGGGACCAATACCGCAGGTGTCTGTAAGCAGTTTTTGCTCTCTCCCTGGGTGGATTTCCTCCTGTGTTCCAAAGACATTAGGGTTAGGGTTCAGCAAGTTGTAGGCATGCCATATTGGTGCTGGAAGATTTGCAACACCTGAGGGCTGCCCCAAAAATATATTCAGACTGTTTAGGACGGTGGTGAATGTTAGTGGCTCGGGTTGAGGTGTTTGATGTTGCGGTGTTCGCTGAACTTGGCAGTAACTTGCAGATGTTCTATCACCAGTCAAGTGATGTACCCGGTGCACATTTGTTGGTGTTTCTATCTGGGAGTGCTCGAGTTTATATAGGCCCCAGTCTGCTTGCCTGGGTCCTGATTGGCAGCTTCTTCAGGGGTAAACAAACATAGCAAAATCAACGCTATCTACGAACCCCTTAGAGCCAAAGAAACATGAGCTAATAGAATTCAAAGGCCAACTGAAAGAGTAGCCAATCAGGACTGAGGCAAGTGAATGGGGGCCTATATAAATGCAAGCATTGCCAGAGAGAAGCACCAACAACTGCTCACTGAGGATGTCTCCTCGACTGGTGACAAAATATCTGCAAGCTAACTGCCAAGCTCGGCAAACACCACAACAGCAAAATATTCAAAAAGTGTTGGCTGTTGACACAAACAATGCATTTTACTGGGCGTGTGACAAACAATCAAACCTAATCTAATTTTTGTGATTATTTCAGTGTTGCACCTAAATATCCAACCCAGGATGAGAAGAGACTGCGGGAAGACATCAGTATTATGATCAAGTTTTGGACAGCCATGTTCTCTGATAAGAAGTACCTGAACGCAAACCAATTGGTTCCTCCAGGTAAGGAACAAACTAAAGATTGGACCAGATATATATGATGTAAGTTGGCCATAGGATTGGGAATGTGCTGAATGAAGCAAGGCAGATTAATTATGGAACGGAGGAAGTAGTAACCAAGCTGTTTGAATGAAAGTTTATTTTGGAAATTTTTAGAGTTGAGAGTCTGAAGGATTTAATTCAGGTTTTCCTGTATTAAATAGTACTGATAGTTAACGGTCGATAAAATTAATTTGTGTCTCCCACTGTTCTGTTTTGGTTGAATTGTTTTAATTTCTAATTGACCTTTATTTTTGTGGTTTTCTAAACTTACTTACTGTCTGTTATGCCACTGGTGCTTAAGGCATCAATGAAGGTTCTCCATCTCTGTCTGTCCATACCATCTCACTTCATTGCTGTTTCCATAACAATTTTTTTGTTTTGACCATTTAGGGTTGTTAGCCTGAGCTGAACCCCCTGTACCTGGTCTGACCTCTACCCTTTGGCCTGTTTGGCATGGGTGACCCCACCAAGAACCAAAGTGCAAGGCCTTGACTCCAGCCGGCCCTGACCTGGCTCTCTGGGTCATTGAAGCATGTAAGCCTCCAAACCCCACAACAAGGTTGTGGTCCAGTAGAGGTGTGGCTCTCTAAAGGCAAAACAAAATTTGAGTTGTAAACCAAATTTTAAGGGAGCCTCTGCCATCATCAATAATGGAATGAGGTTGCACAGCAGAACTACTGCATTAGCTAACAGTGTACCAAGTTCTTGTAATACAAGCTAAGATCTAAATATTACATCAAATTACAGAGTCCAGGAGAAGACTGGATTCAAAAGGGAACATTGGGAGCAGTGAGATTTCCTTCCCTCTGCTGCCTGTAAGGAGGTTGTACGTTCTCCCTGTGACTAAGTGGATTTCCCCTGAGTGCTCCGGTCTCCTCCCACAGATGTACCTGTTGGTAGGTTAATTGGTCATGGTAAATTCTCCCATGATTAGGCTATAATTAAATCAGGGAGTTTCTGGGTAGTGCAGCTCGAAGGATGTAAGGATCTATTCTGCGCTGTATCTAAATAAATAAATATGAACAGGCTGGCTAATCAAACAATGTAGCCATCTGAGATCAGCCTCTCTCCTTAGTGTTTAATCTGCAAACAATTCCATTCAAGTTTAATTGTCATTCAACCATACGTACATGAATACAGCCAAATGAGACAGTGTTACACCGGGGTCAAGGTGGAAAGCATAGTACCAACAGTCACACACAGCACATGTATCAGATAGAAAGATACAGCCATTCAATAAAAGAAACCAAACTCAAGCCATCCCACACCGCCGACATCTGCGGACGATGACAACAGACCTTGTCTTCTGCTGAGTGAGCACTGTGAAGAGCAGGGGCCACAGCACCAACTCTAGCCTAAGTACTGCACCACTTGGCCCCAGTGCTTCTCCCTTGTAGACGTAAACAGGATTCTTTCCGCTTGCTCCACCCTGGGGCAGCTACCTTTCTGGGCTCTAATTTATGTTGCCCCACTACATTTGATCACCTCTATCTCTGCTTAGTTTATAACCTTAATCCCACCTTTGGCAGAGAGTCTGTGGATTGGCAATCCTTCTCAACTCTCCCATCTCTTATCTCTTTACTGCTGAACATTTATTCCCTCTCCAGAAAGCTTTGAAAGCATTGGAATCATTAATCAGACATAGACCCATCAGGTACTTGTCTAACCTAAGCTAATTTATGAAGAAAGGTAATAATTTTAATCACAACGTGCTTTAGTTTGCTGGTCTTGTTACACTTGAGCGGTTTGCTGTTGTATTATCAATTACAGAATCATTTAAAAAGTAATCCAGGGCATGCTGAATCTCAATCAGTTAATCCCTAACTAATTCAACTTTGTAAGATTCCATTAATATGCAGAAGGTGTATGTAATTTGATTATCTATAACTGCTTTACTTCTCTCTCTCTCTCCGTTCTCTCTCTTTCTCATTTGTGTTCTCTCTTGTTCGTTTGTGTTCTCTCTTGTGTTCTCTGTTGCTCTGTCTTGCTGTCTTTCTCTTGCTCTAACTCTCTTGCACTCTTGTGCTCACGATCTTGCGCTGTCTCATGTACTCTCTCTCTTGCTCTCTCCTCGCACTCTTTCTCTTGCTCACTCTTGTTTGCCCTCTCCATTTTGCTCTCTCCCTCTCTGTCTCCCACTCTCTCTCTCTAATTCCTAATCTTCCATCCTGGTCTCTACTCTGCTTTTCACTCTCCAGATTTAACGCTGGCTCTCTCATCTCTCCTATAAGACCCAAAATGATATGTGCCATGCACCATCAATCTTCAAATCAGCCATGGTTGACGTTTAGGCCTTAAGATGTAGGAGCATTCCGAGTTAGGCCACTCGGCCCATTGATTCTGCACCACCAAACACGGCTGTTTTTTTTTCTTTTCCAACTCTACTACTCTTCCTTCTCCCCGCCACACTGGATGACATTCAAAGTTCAAAGTGAATTTATTATCAGAGTAGTATCCAATTGTCTTGCCAGTCTCACTCACCTACTGTTGGTAACTATCGTTCCAGTTTGGTTTTAATTCAGTAGGGGTGATGGCAAGGATATCCAAATTAATGATCTTTAATTGGCCTAGTCACAGTTTGTCATTAGTTCAAGCATCATGTCCATTTAGCACACCAGAAACGCTTTGCAGTACCAGTGACCTGGGTTCAATTCCCGTCCTGCCTGTAAGGAGTTTGTATGATCTCCCCTTAACCGCATGGGTTTGCTCCGGCTGCTCCGGTTTCCTCCAATAGTCCAAAGACCTACTGGTAGGTAGGTTAATTGGTCATTGTAATTGTACCATGATTAGGCTAGTATTAAATAGAGTTGCTGGGCGGTGCGGCTTGAAGAGCCAAAAATGCCTGTTCCGCACTGTATCTCTAAATAAAATAAAGTGTGAGAAGGCAAATTTCCAAGCAGTTAAGCTCAGCTCCAGTCTCTTGCACAGGGTATGTCAGTTATTACCCTTCAGCTGTCACAAGCACCATTTTTGTCTCTTGTGCTTGACTGCAGGAGGAGAATGTTTTATAAACCTACTGCCCAGGTGACCTAATTGTGAACTTATCCCTAGGATACCTGTGTTTTCCAAATGGTAAATGGGAGTTGTATCAAGGAGAAGCTTGTTTCTCCTTACAGCCAGCCCCCATCATTATGATGAGGTCTTAGCAAAGATGTAATGCTGAGGCTTTATTAAGTACCAGTGAAGCCTCACTTAGAGTATTGTGAGCAGTTTTGGACCCCTTATTGAAGAAAGGACATGCTGACATTGGAGAGGGTTCACAAAAACAATTGTGGGGTTGAAAGACTTGTCATATAAGGAGCGTTTGCTGGCTCTGGGCCTGTACTCTCTGGAATTCAGCAGTATGAAGGGGGATCTCATTGTAACCTATCGAATGTTGAAAGGCCTCGAAGGAGTGGAAGTGGGGAAGATGTTTCCTGTGGTGGAGTCTAAGACCAGAGGACACAGCCTCAAAATAGAGGAACATCCATTCAGAATGGAGATGAGGAAGAATTTCTTTAGCCAGAGAATGGTGAATCTGGAACTTGTTGCCACAGGTGGCTGTGGAGGCCAAGTTGTTGGGAATATTTAAGGCAGAGATTGATAGATTCTTGGTTAGTCAGGGCATGAAGAGATATGGGGAGAAGGCAGGAGATTGGGGCAGAGAAGGAATGGAATCAGCCATGATGAAATGTTGAAGCAGACGATGGCCCAGAGGCCTAATTCTGCTCCTATATCTTATGGTCTTCATAATTCTCATTGCAGTCCTAGAGTGCCAGAGCTCTGGTGACACTTGGTTGGCTTCCTTTTGAAGTCTGCTCAGGATTAATTCAGTGGGTGATATTGAAGCTCAGGTTTGTTGTCATTCAACCATACACATGCATAAGCTAAACAAAACATCCTTCCTTTGGTGACAATATGTAGAATGCAATATATACAGTCACACACAGCACACATAGCTACGATCTAACACAAACAGTCACAAAATCATGTTAGCACTAGTTGCTAAGAGAAATGGCCTGAAGATTGACGGGTTGACAGAAAGTGTGAGGTGCATGTTTATGTAAGACAGTATATTGTTACTGACACTATTATAATAAACCTCCAAGGGCCACAACCTTGTCGTAGGGTTTGGAGGCTTGCATGCCTCAGTGACCCAGAGAGCTACGTTGGCTGGAGTCATGGCTTAGTGCTTTGTCAACTCTGCCTAACAGTTCAAAGGGTAGAGGCCAGATGAAGAGTTGTCTACCAGTCCTCCAGGTTCAGGGGTTCAGCTCAGGGCTAGCAACCCTGACTGGTAAAACAATGTTGTTACGGAAACAGCAATGAAGAATCCTTCTGCATCTGAGTGCGACAGTCTCCACCCGGGACTTGCCTGACTAACAGTAGTGAAAACCAAGAGGAAGCTACTGACATGATGAAGGAAGCCCTGAACGCCGCCAGAGATGAAGGATCTTCATTGCTGCCCTCAATGCTAGTGGTGTAACAGGCAAAGGTAGATATCATAATAAAAGAAGCAGTCATATAAATGTGTGAAACGACAGCAATAAAAGATGAAAAGTGACCAGAGCAGGATGAGAGTGAGTTGGGAAGTGGTGGGGGGCGGGGTGGCGCAGGACATTCAGACTGAGTGAGCATGTAGCAGGGTGCTAACAAGTCTCTTTTTTGAGGCTTCAAAGCAGACATGTTTTCCAAGTCCTGCTGTGCATTTGTGAGGAGGAAAATTGGCCAGCTTTCCAATCTTTCCCCTACCTGGTCTCCTCACTTGTGCTGCTTTTAAAAGGCTCTCCTGTGAATGGTGTCTTCTGTTTCATGGTCCATTCCCAGCTTTATTTGAGTATTTCTTAACCCATGGGAGCTCCACTTGACTACTGTGTCTGCCCCTACTTGAGACAGCTGAACGAGAGTGAGGACAGTAATTCTGGATCCAGTCTGATAATTCCAGTGCCACCAAATTGTAGGTTTGCATCAGAAAAATAGAAGTTCTTCACCTGCATCCCGTGATCAAATAAAATCTAGAGCTCTTTATCTTAGCCAGATGTACTGAAGAAATAAGAAACTTCATGATTAACATTATCATCATTTTTCTTATAGAATTGTACTGCACATTGAGGTGCATAAAAATTGACTTGCAATTAAACTTATATCTTTTTAAGGTAATGATCTGCTAAATTGCCTCTTGTACCAAGCCCTGCAATGCCATGCTGATTTGAATCACCCTGATATCAAAAGACCTCATCAACATCTTCAATATTTTTATCACACCCCCTCCCACCCTTCTTGTGTTTTTATCAGTTTCCTCTAAAGTTGAGTTGAGGTTAGAACAAGCAGAAAACATTTGCTTGGAAGTTTAAGACCAGAGGACAAAACCTCAGAATAGAGGGGTGTCCATTTAGAATGGAGTTGAGGAGGAATTTCTTTAGCCAGAGAGTGGAGAATCTGGAATTCATTGTCACAGGTAGCTGTAGAGGCCAAGTCAGTTAAAACAGAGGTTGATAAATTCTTGATTAGTCAGGGCATGAAGGGATACAAGGAGAAGGCAGAAGATAGATGATGATGAGAGGCATTGATCGTGTGGATAGTCAGAGGCTTTTTCCCAGGGCTGAAATGGCTAGCATGAGAGGGCACAGTTTTAAGGTGCTTGGAAGTAGTTACAGAGGAGATGTCGGGGCTAAGTTTTTTACACAGAGAGTGGTGAGTGAGTGGAATAGGCTGCCGGCAGCGGTGGTGGAGGTGGAAACGATAGGGTCTTTTAAGAGACTCCTGGATGGCTACATGGAACTTAGAAAAATAGAGGGCTATAGGTAAAGCCGAGGTAGTTCTAAGGTAGGGACACGTTCAGTACAGCTTTGTGGGCCGAAGGGCCTGTATTGTGCTGTAGATTTTCTATGTTTCTATAGGGGCTTGGTGGGAAGATGGATCAGTCATGATGAAATGGAGGTGCAGACTTGATGGGCTAAATGTCCTAATTGTACTTCTTGTATCTTATGGTCTTAACATCTTTTGCTTTGTGGATCCAGAACTGGCTTGCCCACAGAAGGCAAAGGGTGGTTGTAGGTGGTTTGTATTCTGCATGGAGGTCGGTGACCAGTGGTGTTCCGCAGGGATCTGTTATGGAACCCCTACTTCGTGATTTTTATAAATGACCTGGATGAAGAAGTAGAAGGGTGAGTTAATAAGTTTGCTGATGACACAAAAGTTGGGGGTGTTGTGGATAGTCTGGAGGGTTGTCAGAAGTCACAGCAGGGTATTGATAGGATGTAGAACTGGGCTGAGAAGTGGCAGATGAAGTTCAACCCAGATAAGTGTGGTGATTCATTTTGGTAGGTCAAATTCAAAGACAGAGTATAGTATTAATGGTAAGATTCTTGGCAGTGTGGAGGCTCAGCGAGATCTTGGGGTCCATGTCCCATGTCCATAGGACACTCAAAGCTGCTGTGCCGGTTGACAGTCTTGTTAAGAAGTTGTATGGTGTGATGGCCTTCATCAGCCGTGGGATTGAGTTGAAGAACTATGAGGTAATGTTACAGCTGTCTAAGACCTTGGTCAGACCCCACTTGGAGTACTGTGTTCAGTTCTAGTCACCTCACTACAGGAAGGATGTGGATACTATAGAGAGAGCGCAGAGGAGATTTACAAGGATGTTGCCTGGAGTGGTGAACTAGCCTTACGAGAATAGGTTGACTGAACTTGGCCTTTTCCCCTTGGAGTGACGTAGGATGAGAGGTGACCTGATAGAGGTGTATAAGATGATGAGAGCCATTGATTGTGTGGATAGTCAAGAGGCTTTATCCCAGGGCTGAAATGGCTAACACAAAAGGGCACAGTTTTAAGGTGCTTGGAAGTAGATACAGAGGAGATGTCAGGGTAAGTTTTTTACGCAGAGAGTGGCGGGTACGTGGAATGCACTGCTGGTGACAGTGGTGAAGGCAGGTATGACAGGGTCTTTTAAGAGACTCTTAGATAGGTACGTAGAGCTTAGGAAAATAGAGGGCTATGGTAGGGAAATTCTAGGTAGTTTCTAGAGTAGGTTACATGGTCGGCACAATATTGTGGGTTGAGGGGCCTGTAATGTGCTGTAGATTTCTATGTTCTATGTTCTTTGCAACGCACCTTGAGCTGGGATATGCTTTCAGAATGAATACAAGGAAGAAGACCCTGTGACCTATCGTATACACCACTGGAGTTTGTCATCCACCACTAATGGCTTTAAACTGCTGACTCTGAATTTCCTTGGCAGGTTTTTGGCACTGATGATCCAAGCATATTTAATCCTCTCTCACTGGAGAAACCTGGGGCTTTTCAGTATTTCGGTGATTTGACCATCAGGATTTGTGGGATATTTTTGTGTTTTTTTTTCTGTATTTCCACTGTATCCTTTGTGGTGCCTTTGTGTCGTGCTGATCAAGAAATAGTACAAAACCCAGATTAAATCAGATTACAAAACTGTTCATCTCCAGAGCAACACACACAAAGTGCCAGCGAAACTCAGCAGATCAGGCAATGATTAAACAGTCAATGTTTCAGACCAACGCCCTCCGAGATTCTTTTACAGATAGCCATGAAACCAGAAAAAAAGAGCATCAACCCCTAAACCGCTCTCCTGCATAAAACGCAACAAGAACATCGACTTCTGGAACCTCTCCCCCGCACAAAACACAACAAGAACATCAATCCCCCCAAACTCCCACCCCCGCACAAAACACAACAAGAACATCCATCCCCCCAAACTCCCTCCCCCGCACAAAACACAACAAGAACATCAATCCCCCCAAACTCCCACCCCCGCACAAAACAGAACAAGAACATCAATCCCCCCAAACTCCCTCCCCGGCACAAAACACAACAAGAACATCAATCCCCCCCAAACTCCCTCCCCCGCACAAAACACAACAAGAACATCAATCCCCCCAAACTCCCTCCCCCGCACAAAACACAACAAGAACATCAATCCCCCCAAACTCCCACCCCCGCACAAAACAGAACAAGAACATCAATCCCCCCAAACTCCCTCCCCGGCACAAAACACAACAAGAACATCAATCCCCCCCAAACTCCCTCCCCCGCACAAAACACAACAAGAACATCAATCCCCCCAAACTCCCTCCCCCGCACAAAACACAACAAGAACATCAATCCCCCCAAACTCCCTCCCCCGCACAAAACACAAGAACATCCATCCCCCCAAACTCCCTCCCCCGCACAAAACACAACAAGAACATCAATCCCCCCCAAACTCCCACCCCCGCACAAAACACAACAAGAACATCAATCCCCCCAAACTCCCTCCCCCGCACAAAACGCAACAAGAACATCAATCCCCCCAAACTCCGTCCCCCGCACAAAACACAAGAACATCAATCCCCCCAAACTCCCTCCCCCGCACAAAACACAACAAGAACATCAATCCCCCCAAACTCCCTCCCCCGCACAAAACACAAGAACATCCATCCCCCCAAACTCCCTCCCCCGCACAAAACACAACAAGAACATCAATCCCCCCAAACTCCCTCCCCCGCACAAAACACAACAAGAACATCCATCCCCCCAAACTCCCACCCCCGCACAAAACGCAACAAGAACATCAATCCCCCCAAACTCCCTCCCCCGCACAAAACACAACAAGAACATCCATCCCCCCAAACTCCCACCCCCGCACAAAACGCAACAAGAACATCAATCCCCCCAAACTCCCTCCCCCGCACAAAACACAACAAGAACATCAATCCCCCCAAACTCCCTCCCCCGCACAAAACACAACAAGAACATCAATCCCCCCAAACTCCCTCCCCCGCACAAAACACAACAAGAACATCAATCCCCCCAAACTCCCTCCCCCGCACAAAACACAACAAGAACATCCATCCCCCCAAACTCCCACCCCCACACAAAACACAACAAGAACATCCATCCCCCCAAACTCCCACCCCCGCACAAAACACAACAAGAACATCAATCCCCCCAAACTCCCTCCCCCGCACAAAACACAACAAGAACATCAATCCCCCCAAACTCCCTGCCCCGCACAAAACACAACAAGAACATCCATCCCCCCAAACTCCCTCCCCCGCACAAAACACAAAAAGAACATCAATCCCCCCAAACTCCCTCCCCCGCACAAAACACAACAAGAACATCAATCCCCCCCAAACTCCCACCCCCGCACAAAACACAACAAGAACATCGATCCCCCCAAACTCCCTCCCCCGCACAAAACACAACAAGAACATCAATCCCCCCAAACTCCCTCCCCCACACAAAACACAACAAGAACATCAATCCCCCCAAACTCCCTCCCCTGCACAAAACACAACAAGAACATCAATCCCCCCCCAAACTCTCTCCCCCGCACAAAACACAACAAGAACATACGTCCCCCCCAAACTCCCACCCCCGCACAAAACACAACAAGAACATCAATCCCCCCCAAACTCCCACCCCCGCACAAAACACAACAAGAACATCAATCCCCCCCAAACTCCCACCCCCGCACAAAACACAACAAGAACATCAATCCCCCCAAACTCCCTCCCCCGCACAAAACGCAACAAGAACATCAATCCCCCCAAACTCCCTCCCCCGCACAAAACAGAACAAGAACATCAATCCCCCCCAAACTCTCTCCCCCGCACAAAACACAACAAGAACATCAATCCCCCCAAACTCCCTCCCCCGCACAAAACACAACAAGAACATCCATCCCCCCAAACTCCCACCCCCGCACAAAACGCAACAAGAACATCAATCCCCCCAAACTCCCTCCCCCGCACAAAACACAACAAGAACATCAATCCCCCCAAACTCCCTCCCCCGCACAAAACACAACAAGAACATCAATCCCCCCAAACTCCCTCCCCCGCACAAAACACAACAAGAACATCAATCCCCCCAAACTCCCTCCCCCGCACAAAACACAACAAGAACATCCATCCCCCCAAACTCCCTCCCCCGCACAAAACACAACAAGAACATCAATCCCCCCCAAACTCCCACCCCCGCACAAAACACAAGAACATCGATCCCCCCAAACTCCCTCCCCCGCACAAAACACAACAAGAACATCAATCCCCCCCAAACTCCCTCCCCCGCACAAAACACAACAAGAACATCAATCCCCCCCAAACTCCCACCCCCGCACAAAACACAACAAGAACATCCATCCCCCCAAACTCCCACCCCCACACAAAACACAAGAACATCAATCCCCCCAAACTCCCTCCCCCGCACAAAACACAACAAGAACATCAATCCCCCCCCAAACTCTCTCCCCCGCACAAAACACAACAAGAACATCCGTCCCCCCCAAACTCCCACCCCCGCACAAAACACAACAAGAACATCAATCCCCCCAAACTCCCTCCCCCGCACAAAACACAACAAGAACAACATCAATCCCCCCCAAACTCCCTCCCCCACACAAAACACAACAAGGACATCAATCCCCCCCCAAACTCTCTCCCCCGCACAAAACGCAACAAGAACATCGAATTCCGGAACCCCTCCCCCGCACAAAATGCAACAAGAATATTGACCCCCCCCCCCAAACCCCCCCGGAACAAAAATGCAGATAAAAATGAAACAAGAACATTGAACCCCCCCAAACCCCCTTTCCTCACACGAACTGCAACAAAAACAGCGACCTGCAGAACCCCTCCCCCAGCACAAAATGCCTCAAGAACATCGACCTCCAAATGCCCCTGTCCTCACACAAAAAAAATACCTGAAAAAGAATGTGCAAAAACAGAATATAAAAAAACTATGAGACTGAAAAAAGTCCATAGTTCAAAACCATATCCATATGATGCCTGTAATAAATGCTCTTAGCAAGGTTGGGCAACAATGCACTTGCTTTCTTCATTGGTGCTTCACACTTTTGTAACCTCTTGAGTTTTTTGACCTTCAGTTTGTTTAACACCAAAGAATACTTATGTCTTTGTTTTTTCCTCTGGCAGAACTTGAGTGTTGCCATTTCATTTATTTTACCTCCATGGTATTGCTTTTCCAGTTGAGAGAATAGTTCCAGTTTCCTGTTGGCTCTCTCAACAGAATCAGCTCTTTCTCCTTCTTCCCAGTCGTTAGCTTTGTCCAATTTGAAGATTTTTTGGGTAAATAGATTCCACAGAGTTAAAGACAGATATTTAACCATCATAAACATGTCATTAATATCACTAAACTCAAGTTTTCAAATATTGCAATTGCATACAAATCATAGAATTCAAAACAGCCATTCTAAACCCAGAACACAGAGAGGAAAATCTACAGTATTGTGCAAAAATCTTAAGCACATATAGCTAAGGTGCCTAAGACTATTGCACAGTACTGCAGTAATTTTATGTATTGCACTGTACTGCTGCCACACAACAAAACTAATTTCATGACATGAGTGAGCGATGATCAACCTGATTCTGATGTGGGTCTCTAATGTGGACTGAGAGTGGGAAGGGGTCAGGGAGAGGGGAATCACGGTTGGGAAAAGGGGAAGGGAGATGGGAGGGAGCAGGAAGCACCAGAGAGACATTTGTAATGATCATAAACCAATTGTTTGGAATCAAATGGCCTTGCCTGGTGTCTCAGGGCTGGGGGTGTCTGCAGCCGTGCCACCTCCCTGCCCTGGTACTCCTCCTCTGCACCTGTCCCACACCCCTCACACAGCACTCCACTATCACGATTCGCAACATCCTTCGCTCCTGCCAGATTTACAATCTCCGCATTGACAAGCACACTGCTGTGCAAATGTCTTAGGTACCCTAGCTATATTTCTGTGCCTAAGACTTTTTGCACAGGACCATAGTCCATTATAGTCCAATTTGTAATGATCTTCTGAATTTAAGTGTATTTGAAAACTGGGGTCTACAGCATTAATAACCTAAGGCAATGAGATAAATTATAAACCCTCATTTATCTATCTTCTCTGAGAAGCAGAGCTAAAATTGAGAATGAATAATTTGCAGATAAATTTTCATAAGCAAAAAAATGGTGGAGGAACTCAGCAGGTCAGGCAGCATCTACGAAGAGGAAAAAACAATTGATATTTCAGGCGAAAGGATCTCCACCCAAAATGTCAACCATTTATTCCTCTCCATAGATGCTGCCTGACCTGCTGAATTCCAAGATTCACCAGGAAGGTTGACCTGCCAGCATCTCAATTCATTCCCCTCCCTCTACCCACCTACCTTCCCCCTCACCTGGCTTCACCTATCAAATTGTAACCATGCTACAATTTATCACTCTACAAACCCTGGAATAAGTTTTTATATACATATTTTACCAGTGTTAGAGAAATAATGATTTCTCTAACTTCTAGTAATCTCTCTCCCCTCCCTGCTTTCCTCATTCTGGTTACTCCTTCTTATCGCCTCACCTGCCCATCACCTGTCTCTGGCTCCCCTCCTCCTTCCCATGGTCCACTTTTGTCTCTTATTAGATTCCTCCTTCCTCCGCCATTTGCCTCTTCCACAATTCACCTGCCAGTTCCTTACTGCATCCCCCTTACACCTACCCACTTTCCCCCTCACCTGCACTCATGTTCCTTACTGCATTCCCCTTCCACCTACCCACCTTCCCTCTCACCTGGGCTCACCTATCACCTACCAGTTCTTCCCCCCACCACCTTATTCTGGCTTCTTCACCCTTCCTTTCCAGTCTCGGTGAAGGGTCTCAAGGGTCTCATCGATTGCTTATTCCTTTCTATAGATACTGCCTGACCTGCTGAGTTCCTCCAGTATTTTGTACTGTTACTCTGGATTTCCAGCATCTATAGAATCTCTTGTGTTTGTTCAAGATAGTATGCGTGTAATGCCCATATTGGTCAGTGCAATGTTTCTGCTATGTAGGTCTACGTTAGTGCAGTGCCTCAGGATATATTCCCAACAAATCCCAATGTTTTCCAAAAGAAAAACAAGTTAATCTGTTCAAGTCCGCTCTGCTTCATGCACCCTTCAATTTCATCAGCTTCACCTCCAATTTCCACCTTGCCCTTAAATTCATTTGGTCTATTTTTGACACTTCCTTCCCTTTTCTTGATCTGTCTGTCTCCACCTCTGAAAACAAACTGTCAACCGACATCTTTTATAAACCTGCCATTTCCCACGATTATCTTGACTACTCATCCTGCCTCCTGTAGAAATGTTATTCCCTTTCCTCAGTCCTTTGTCTCCTACGCATCTGTTCCCAAGACGCAGCTTTCCTTTCCAGGACATCAGGTATCCTCCTCCTTCAATGAACAGTTCTCTTTCCTCCACCATTGATGCTGCTGTCACCTGCATCTCCTCCATTTCCTGAACATCCACGCTTACCCCATCTTCCTGCTGCCTTAACAGTGATATTCCTGCTTCTCCATGAGCCTCTGCATCTAACATGTCATCCTGCACAACTTCCTCTATCTCCAAGGGGATCTTACCTCCATACATATATTTATCTTCCCCCCCACCACCACTTTCCACAGGGATCGCTCCCTCTGTGATTCCCATGTCCATTTATCCTCGCCACTAGTTCAAAGTTCAAAGTAAAATTTACATACATGTCACCACATACAACCCTGCAATTCTTTTTCTGTGGGCATACTTAGCAAATCTATAAATAGTAGCTGTAAAAGGATCACTAATCTCCCTCCTGGCACTTATCCCTGCGTGGCTGAAGTACTATGCCTGCCCATTCACCTCCTCCCTCATTTCCATTCATGGCCCTAAACAGTCCTTCCAGGTGAGGCAAAACTTCACCTGCGAGTCTGCAGGGGTTGTCTATTGTGTCTGGTGCTCCCGATGCAGCCTCCTCAACATTGGTGAGACCCGTCGTGAATTGGAGGCCTGCTTTGTTGAGCACCTCCACTCCATATACCAAAAGCAGAACTTCCCGGAGACCAAACATTTCAATTCTGATTCCTATTCCCCTTTCTGGCGTCTTCTTGTGCCACAATGAGGCACAACACCTTGTATTCTGTTTAGGTAGCCTCTAACCTGATGGCATGAATATTGAACTCCTTCCAGTAAAAGAATGTTCCTTCCCCACCCCCCGTCTTCTTCTATTCTCTACTCTGGCCTCTTACCTCTTCACACCTGCCTATCACCTCCACCTGGGTCCCCTCTTCTTTCCATTTCTGCTATGGTCCACTCTCCTCTCTTGTCGGATTCCTTCCTCTCCAGTCCTTGATCTTTCCCACCCATCTGGGTTCACCTATCATCTTCTAGCTTGTCCTCCTTCCCCTCTCCCTATCTTTTTATTCTGGTGTCTTCCCCCTTCCTTTCCAGTCCCGATGAAGAGTCTCGGCCTGAAACATTGACTGTTTCTTCATTTCCACAGATGCTGCCTGACCTGCTGAGTTCCTCCAGAATTTTGTTTGTGTTGCTTTGGATTTCCAGTATCTGCAGAATTTCTCATGTTTAATCTTTTACTTTGCTGTACATGTAATTCTACAACTATAACAAAGTCACGGGCTCAATTTGCTGTTTAACAGCTGGTACTCAAATGCCATAATCGTAAAACTTTGCTTGTGTTCTCTTGTCTGTAATTTGGTTTGGAAAAAAATAGATATTGAAGTTTTATAGTGGTGCAAAGAAAAGTACTGTCCATAAACTTTACACATGGAAAATATTCTTCAGACAACCAGGATCCCTCTGTGAATAGCCTGTCTGTTATAATTGTGGCTGATTCGCGGAATAATCTTGACGTTGCCGTTGGAACACGGCAGCAGTCTGCGCAAGGCTGGATCAATACCTACCCACTGTCCAGTGGAATGTCAACCATCTCCAAAAAATCAGGTGATGTCTACATCGGAAACCCTTCTGAGCTATCTATTCAAATTGCATTTCACCTGGCTTTCTTGCGAAGCATGATTTGGGCTTGTGTGGTGTGTCATGTTGCTTAACGCCTGCAGTGTAATTATCCTAAAGCTGTCCATTTTGAATTCTAATCATGTAACAGATGTGATTACCCCTTGCACTCTCCTGCATGTATACAGACCAATTAAATATATTTCTTTGTTTGATTTAACATTTGCTTTTATTGCAAAGGTGACTGGAATTGTCTTATTTTTAAAATAAATTTAGTATCGACATAAGGTTATACAACATCTTAAATATAATGTGTTCGATGTAGGATATGCTCCAGGAAGACTAGTGCAAAATATTCTTCGGTTCCTTTGTGTAACCTAATATTAAAATTTTCCATTATTTCCTGACCAGGCATGTCAAAGAAGACCAACCGAGGTACTCAGCTACATAAATACTACATGAAACGACGCACACTTCTCTTGTCTTTGTTGGTGAGTGGTTAAGCAAAGTAATGTGCAGAAACTGTACTGTACTCATTCCATTTCCTTAAGTTCAAAGTAAATTTACATGGAACGTGGAATGTTACAGTCCCTTTGGCCCACGATGCTGTGCTGACCTACTCTAAGATCTAGCACTTTCCTCCTACGTTACTTACTGCCTGCCGGTGTTTTGGGCAGCAGTGAAGGTCCTTTATCTCTGTTTGTCCTGAGCTATTGAGATGTAGAAGGATGGTTCATTGTTGTTTCCATAACAGCTTTGTTTGACCAGTAGGGTTGTTAGCCCTGAGGTGAATCCCCGAACCTGGAGGACCGGTGGAACACGTTTAGTCTGGCCTCTACCCTATGACTTGTTTGCATGGGTGACCCTATCAAGAGTCAAAGCATGCAGTAAAGCCCTGACTCCAGCCAGCATAGCTCTCCGGGTCATTGGGGCACACAAGCCTCCAAACCCAATGGCAAAGTTGTGTACCTCTTGGAGGTTCCCTCCTACATAGCCCTCCATTTTTCTGTCATCCATGTGCCAATCTTAAGAGTTTATTAAATGACTCTAATGTATCTGTTTACTTACTTTTATTGTTTGCATGATTTGCTTTTATTTCTCTCTGCACTTAGGGTGTTTGACAGTTTTTTTTTAATAGGTTCTTTTGGGTTTCTTTGTTTTGTGGCTGCCCATAAGGAGAAGAATCTCAAGATTGTATATAGTACACTGTATATACTTCGATAATAAATGTACTCTGAGCTTTGCCTCCACCACCACCCCTGGCGGGGCGGGGGTGGGGAACACACCCACCACTCTCTGCGTAAAGAACTTGCCTTTCTCCTGGGAAATGGATAATGCAAGGGAGCATAATTTTTTACCATATACTACCTTGAGATTCCTTTTCTTGCAGACATTTACAGGGAAAAAGAAATAACTGAAATTGAATTTTATGAAAAAATATAATTGAACAAGGACTGATAAAAGCCAATGTGCAAAAGGAGACAATTTGTCCAAATTTTTTAAAAATATGTAATACTGAAAACACAAGTTGTAAAGAGTCTTTGCAAGTGTGTCTAGGGTGTAGAATCAGTTCAGAGTAGTGGTTACTGAAGTAATCCACGCCATTTCAGGAGCCTGATGGCTGTTCCTGAACCTGGTAATGTGGGACCTCCTGCCTGAGAGTAGTGAGAAAAGAGTATGGCCTGGATGGTGAGGGTCTTTCATTATACTGAAGATGCATTTTTCGTATGACAGCACTTCATCTAAATGTGTTCAGTGGTGGAGAGGGCTTTGCCAATGATGAACTGTCTGTATCCTCTAATTTCGGTAGCCTTTTCTATCCTGGGCTTTGGTGTTTCTATAGCAGGTCATGATGCAACGAGTTAGGATACTTTCCACTGTCCATCCATAGAAGTTTGTTGAATCTATGTAAATTTCTAAGAGAGTAGTTATGCCATGACCTTTAATGGCTGAATTTCCATACAGCACCGATACGTATGGCACAAGCTCTAAGCCTAGTTTTCAATTTCAGTCAATGATGCATTTTTGTAATTGCAATGTCTAAATTTTTTACCCTCCAGTTGTCTGCTTTTATAAGCTAATTATGGATAAATAAGTGTCAGAGAATTTTTAAAATAAAGCTCAATACCTGATTTCAAGTGGCAACTTTTTTATTTTAGCATGATATCATAGAGAGTCTACATGTGTGGAACTGTGAGTTACAAAGAAATCAGCTTGTGTTTATATCTTATAGCAGACAAGTGTGCAAAACCAGCCAAAGAGTTGATACTTCATCATGTTTTTCCTCATGATTTGTGGCTCATCCGTCTGCTCTTATCTTGTTTGTGCAGTTGTGTTATTGTTCTCAGGAGTAGGTGTGGCCAGCACAATGATCTTAGTTATGTAGACTTGTAAGTTAATTGGGAAAACACAGGATGTCCAGAAGGTCACAAAACTTTAGGAACATCAAGCTCTTTTAAACCTATATTTGAAATTTTCTTCCACAGTAAGGCTATTGGCTAATTTTAGTTCACTCATACAGAATAATTCTAAAATGCCCTCTTTAGCTTATTCAAACCATTGAATTTTTATATTTGCTACTCTCTTCAGGAATCTGCTTAATATGTTGGTTGGTCTCTGCTCTCTGAGCAATCCTAAATCTTCCAACCTGTTTCCTCTTGTCCTAGGAGGCAACTTAAAGTAATTTTCTACAACTAGCTTTTCTCTGTCAATGTTAGAGTCATTGAAAAGTATACTGCAGAAACAGACCCTTTGGCCCATCTAGTCCTTGCTGAACCATTTAAACTGCCTACTTCCATCAACCTGCACCAGGACCATAGCCATTCATACCCCTAACATTCCATTGTGTGTTTCTGTCTCCTGGCAGTGCTTCCTTTGTTTTTCTTTCCTGTTTCACTTAAAGATAATGTAAATGAAAAATGAGGCAGTGAGAGAAGTGATTATGCCTCAGTAGTGTAGCAGTTAGCGCAACGTTCTGACAGCTTGTGGCTTCAGAGTTCAATTCCGGTGACATCTGTAAAGAGTTTGTACATTCTCCCAGTGACTGTGTGGGTTTCCTCTTGGTGTTCAGGTTTCCTCCCACAGTCCACGGCCTACCAGTTAATTTTAAGTTGTCCTGTGATTAGGCTAGGTTTAAATGGGTGGGTGGAGCCCGTGGTATTACAGGGAAGATACTAGCATGGAAAGAGGAGTGGCTGACTGGCAGGATGCAAAGATTGGGAATAAAGGGATCCTTTTCTAATTGGCTGCCTGTGACGAGTGGTCACCACTGGGATCTGTGTTGGGACCGCTTCTTTTTACATTATTTGTCAATGATTTGGATGGCGGAATTAATGGCCTTGTGGCCAAGTTTGTGGTTGATACAAAGATAGGTGCGGCCGCAGATAGTTTTGAGGAAGTAGAGAGGCTACAGAAGGACTTTGACAGATTAGAGGAATAGGTAAAGAAGTAGCAAATGTAATAAGAGTGTTGGGAAGTGTATGGTCATGCATTTTGATAGAAGAAATAAAAGCATAGCCTACTTTCTAAATGGGGAGAAAATTTAAAACTCTGAGGTGCAAAGGGACTTGGGAGTCATCGTGCAGGATTCCCTGAAGGTTAATTTGCTGGTTGAATTTGTGGTGAGGAAGTTAAATGTGATGTTAGCA
The DNA here is from genome assembly GCF_963921235.1 of Mobula hypostoma. Taxonomy (NCBI): domain Eukaryota; kingdom Metazoa; phylum Chordata; class Chondrichthyes; order Myliobatiformes; family Myliobatidae; genus Mobula; species Mobula hypostoma. The sequence goes on from NC_086117.1 coordinate 62,781,737, forward strand.
TTCATTTCAAGAGGACTAAAATATTAAAGCAAAGCTGTAATGTTGAAACTTTATAAAGCACTGGGGAGGACTCACTTGGAGTATTGAGAGCAGTTTTGTGCTGACGTTGGAGGGGGCTTAAAGGAGGTTCACAAATGCTTGATTGAAAAGGATTGAAATGCTTGTCATATGAGGAGCATTTGATGACTCTGGGCTTGTACTCACTGGAATTTTAAAAACTGAAGAGGGGGAGAACTCAAAGAAGCCTATCAAATATTGAATGGCCTAGATAGAGAGAATATGAAGAAGACATTTCCTGTGGTGGTGGAGTCTAGGACCAGAGAGCACAACCTTAGAATAGAGGAGGTCTATTTAAAATGGAAATGAGGAATTTCTTTAGCCAGATGATGGTGAATCTGTAGAATTCATTGCCATAATTGACTGTAGAGGCCAAATTATTAAGTGTATTTAAAGCAAAGCTTCATAGAATTTTGGTAAGTCAAGGCATGAAGGGATATGAGAAGAGAGGAGATTGGGGTTGAGAGGGAAATGGATCAGCAGTAATGAAATGGCAGAGCAGACTCAATGGGCCAAGTGGCCTAATTATACACCAATGTCTTATGGTTGCTGGGCGGCATGGCTCTTTGGGCTGGAAGGGTCTGTTCCGCACTGAATCTTTAAATAAATTAATTAATGCCAGTTGCTTAATACATTGATAAATAACTGAAATAGTACATACAGCATTAATGAACCATGGATCACATACAGTTAATGATGCCTGTTTTAGTTATTAATTTAATTCTGGTGGGTGAACAGAAGATTAAAATCATTCCACACAGAAGTATATTTGTAACCTTCTGTTTACCATGGCTCACTGTAGATTCACTTCCTGTTTAATTGAACTGCTTGTGGGTTCAAATTCAAGTTAAAATTGCAGGCTTGGCTAACACTACAGTGCAAATACCGAGGGAGTGTTGCGCTGACGGGATGATTGTGAATCTTGGATGCAATCGTAAGTGGATGTACAAGTTCCAAAGATGCTCTCTCAGAGAATGGTGTTCTTCTCCATAGTTTAGGAGCATAGTTCAAAAAAGATGACCTGCCAATTATCTTTTGAGGGAGATTGTTCAAATTTAAGAGACTGGAGGAAGAAGACCTGAAAGGTCAAACAAGATTATAAACCGAAAATAATCCAGTCCAAACCATTAAAAGCTTTAAAAACAAGTAAGAGAACTTTAAAATCAGTTCTGAAAGATAGAGGGAGCCAATGCTGACTGTCTAGGACAGGAGTGATATGTTCCTTCATCCTGGTTTTAGTTAAACATCTAGCAGCAGCATTGTGGTTGGGTTTTCATGGCCTGTGGTCATTGAAGAGCCAGACATTGTTGGCAGTTCATGGTACATCTCAGTTATGCCATTTCCTCATCATTAATAAGACCAATCTGGTTCAGTTTAGTATCAGAGAATGTAAACACTATACAACCTGAAATTCGTACTCTTCAGAGAGACATGCACAAAACAAGAACCCCAAGAAAATTAATGATAGTGACATCAGAACCCTAAAGTCCCCCCCATGCACAAACAGCAGCAGAAACATCGACCCTCCCTCCACTTCCACCACCCCCCACCATGAAAGCAACAGTAAATGCCCCCAAAGAGACCTTGATCTAAAGCCCATCAACAACTGCAGTCCATAACCCAGCACTTCAGTATCTCAGACAGGCTTTTTCTCACCAGCGACAGAAAGAGAGGTCACTCTTATAACAAGAGTGAAGACCAGCAACTCGTTGTTCTGATGTTACAGTCTTCCACGTCGCTTCTCCAATCTGATGTAAAGAATTTTCTGGATGGAAAGATGTAAAGAGTTTAAATTGTAGGAAGTAATTAGCATTTGATGGCTCTGGTCCTTGCTGTAGTTTAAAAGAATGAGGGGGGTATCAAATATAGAGTGGATGTGGAGGGGGTATTTCCTATAGTGGAGGAGTCAAGGACCAGAGGGCACACTTTCAGAATACAAAGTCATCCCTTTAGAAAAGAGACGAGATGGCTTTTCTTCACCAAGAGGTTGATGAATCTGTGGAATTCATTGCCACAGAGAGGCTGTGGAAGCCAAGACATTGAGTATTTTAAAGTGGAGGTTGATAGGTTCTTCATTAATCAGAGTGTCAAAGGATAAAGAGAGAAGGCAGGAAAATGGGATTGAGAGGGATAATAAATCAGCCATGATGGAATAGCGAAGCAGACTTGATGGGCTGAGTGGCCTAGTTCTACTCCCATGTCTTATTATCAGACACCTAATTACAATATTTTATCAATTGCAGCCTGCTTGTGGTCTCAAGTAGTTTAGTTCCATTTGTTGAGATCCATTTGAAAAGAATTAAGATTGATGTTGCTATCAGCAGCAGACTCTGTCCTCTAGCTGCCAGCCTCAACGCTGAATGAAATCTTAGAAACGGAACAGACTGTAAATATTCAAAAATGATAGCTCTCTGTCTCAATACTTAGGCGAGCGAAATAGAGCGTCTCTCCACATGGTACAATCCCCTCTCAGCCCCTGAGCTGGCAATGGACCAAGCTGGAGAAGCCAGCATAGCGAATTGGCGATCCAAGTACATCAGCCTTAATGAAAAGCAATGGAAGGATAATGTCAATCTGGCCTGGAGCATCTCGCCATACTTGGCCATACAGCTACCTACCAGGTAATTGTGCCAGAGTTAAGTATTAAAGAGATTTGCGTTAGTTTTATTTCTTAAATGTACATGGAAACATTGAGTGATCAAAGCTTTGCAATATCACTTCCCATTGATGGGGAACTGGAACCAGTATTGCTACTGGATCTAAACATTTTTACCTATCACTGTATACCACATCAACTGGTTACAAAGATTCAAAGTACATTTATAGACCGTAGTTTTGATGACTCTTTGGGGCTTCGGTTGATGGGGATGGGGGGGAGGTCGGTGCTGCCATGGTGCGCGGAAAGGTGGGGCAATGCTTTTGGTGCTGCTTGTGTGAGGGGAGGGGGGATAGGGAGTTTGGGGCTTTGATGTTCTATCATTCATTCTACGGGGTCTCTTGTTTTGATGATGTCTGTGAAGAGTACGGATTTCAGGTTGTATACTGTATCCATTCTCTGGTATTAAATGAACCTTTGAACCTTTATCAAAATATGTATACAGAAACAACTCTTGAGATTGGTCCTCCCGCATATTGTAACTGGTTGATGTGATAGCTTCATTAAAACAATAGTTTCTGGGATCCGACTCCATGAGACTGAAAGGCACCTACACCAATTATCTTCTTAGAATTACAAAACTACAGTATTGTGCAGAAGTCTTAGGCACCCTAGCTTTTTATTATTTATTGGGTGCAGCATGGAGCAGGCCCTTCCGCCCCGTCATGCCGCACTGCCACTCATCCCCTGATTTATCCCTGGCCTAATCACAGGACAATTTACAATGACCAATTAACCTACCCAACTGGTACGTCATTGGACTGTGGGAGGAAACCAGAGCACCCAGATGAAACCCAAATGGTCACAGGGAGAACGTATAAACACTTTACAGGCAGCAGCAGGAATTAAACCCAGGTCGCTTGTACTGTGTAGCCCATTTTTATATGGTTTCAGATAGTATAGGCACCACAGAGACCTGATCTCAGCATCATTGAGACTGGAGAGACAGAAGTAAGCAAGACAGCCAAAATCTGCAGTAGAACTGCAGCAAGCTCTCCAAGATGCTTGGAACAGCCTACCAGGCGATTTTCTTATAAAACTGCACGACAGTGTACCGAAGAGAATTGATGCAGTTTTAAAGGCAAACGGTGGTCACACCAAATATTGATTTGATTCATTTTTAACTGTTTGCTGCTCTTTGTAGTAAATTTTTTGATATTTAGAAACTTTTCATTTCGCTTTACAGAATTTTTTTTACATGTGCCTAAGACTTCTGCACAGCATTAGGAAAGAACAGAGCAAGTATTAAAATATTTACATAGGTATGTTGGGTGATGGGGTGAAGATACATCTGTACCAAAGGAGGTATAAGGTGCTCCTTCCCTGTGCTTGACTGCAGGTCACCTTTGGGCAAGTTGTAGCACCTGCTTAGACCCTGATCGGGGCCATGTGAAGCCCTGGGAGCAGATGGTCGTATGAGCAGCCCTGGTTATGCGACCACCGACGCCAGGCAGGCAAACTCTGAAGAGCATTGATAATGGTTGGGGTCTTTAATGATGGATGCCGCGTTTTGAGGCATTGCATTTTGAAGGTGTCCTCGATGCTGGGGAGGCTGGTGCCTAGGATGAAGCAGGCAGTATAAACATGACTGGCTGAAGGGTCTGTTTCTGACTGCAGGATTCCATGACTCTACATCAGAGTTTTGAGTCAGTCAGTGCAAATTATACTTTTGTCTTTGAAATTATTTTCCACGTACTTCCATCATAAGACTTTGCTTTTGCGTGACTGCAGTGCTCAAACAGTGAAGTTATGTTATTGCAGCTCTCTAAAACACTGGTTACTTCACCCTTGGAGTATTGTGTTCAGTTCTAGTCACCTCATTATAGAAAGGATGTGGAGTGTTTAGAGAGCATGTAGAGGAGTTTTACCAGGATTAGAGAGCATGTCTTATGAAGAGAGGTTGACTAAGCTATGGCTTTTTCTTTGGAGTAAAGGAGGATATGAGAAGTAGCTTAATAGAGTTGTACAAGATGATAAGAAGCATAGATACAGTGAACAGCCAATGACTTTTTACAAAGATGGAAATGGCTAATACGAAAGAGCATAATTTTGAGGTGATTGGAAGAAAGCATCAGCAGCAGCCACACCCTGGTACACCACTTTGACAGGCGAGCTAAACCTGGTGAGGGTAGCTGCTGGGCCTCATGTCCCAATGAGATAGGGACATGCCTGTCCCAGCCTGCAAAGTCAGCTCTAGCAAACTGGGCGGATGAGATCTACAGAGAGATCCAATGGCTAGGAAGGTGGCACTGGAACACTGTGGAGGATGAAGGGCTTGACAAGACACAGAAGACGTCATGGTCATCCACTGCAACCAAGGAAGACCCCAGTTTGTGACAGTTGTTCGTACCAATGGACCTGGATTTCTGCGGTCGAGAGAGTGGAACTCCCCGGAGCATTATCTTTTCCACTTTAAAAACTCTCCCGCACAGGTTTCCTGTCATTATTAAACATGACGAAGAACCACCACTGGAGGAAAGTATAAAGGGATATCAGAGGTAGTTATTTTTACACAGAATAATGGGTGTGTGAAATACACTACCAGGATGGTGGTAGAGTTACATACATTAGGCGCATTTAAGAGACATGGATGAAAGTAAATGGACGGCTATGTGGAAAGGAAGCATTAGATTAATCTTGGAGTAGGTTAAAAAGCTGGCACAACATTGCGGGCTGAAAGACCTGTATAATGCTAGTGTTCTACGTCACCTTCTCCTTCAGTGAATGGGTAACTTGACCCAATGGGGACTATTCTAGTCTCTCCACAACGAGGGCTGAGTTCACTGCTCTTTCTTCAGTAATTATGCTGCATTAACATCAGCATTAACAAGAGAAGAATTTGGGTATTGCTCCCGAACTTGCGTGACAATAAACTGCCTTTTACTGTCAAGATTTGTGCTGATGTGGGGTGAGGCAGCAGTGAACTCAGATATGATGTTCCCCGTCCTACCGCTTGCAATCAAGTTGTTGCCAGTGGCCTCTGTCAAGGCTGACATGTGAGACAGTAACTTGAGTGAAATACTATGGGGGACTGACATTGCTTTCAGAATCAGATTCCTTAACACTGACATATGTTGTGAAATCTGCTGTAGCAAGGCCCATAAATTGCAAAAATAAGTAGTGGATTCAAATAAAGAATAGTGAGGTAGTGTTCATGGACTGTTCAGAAATCTGATGGTGCAGAGAAGGAAGCTGTACCTTAGTTATAGAATGTAGGTATTTGGGCTTCTGTTCCTCCTCCCTGATGGCAGTAATGAGAAGAGGGCATCTGCCAGATGGTGAGGGTCCATAGTGAGGATGCCGCCCTCGAGGTGCTGCCTCTTGAAGATGTCCTCAGTAGTGGGATGGGTTGTTTCTTTGATGGAGTTGGTTGAACTTAAAGCCCTTTGCAGCCTCTTACCATCCTGTGCAGTGAAGCCTCCATACAAAGTTATCTTGCAACCAGTGATAAGCTCTCCACTGTACATCTGTAGGCATTTGCATGAATCTTTGATAACATACCAAATCTCCTAACATGTTAGACCCACTGGCAAGCATTGGAGAGGGTTCAGAGGAGATTCATGAGCATGAATCCGGGAATGAAAGGGTTGATGTATGCAGAGCACTTGATGGCTCTGGGTCTGTACTCACTGGAGTGTAGAAGGATGAGGGGGAATCTCATTGAAACCTATTGTATATTGAAAGGCCTAGATAGAATGGATGTGGAGAGGATGTTTCCTATTGTGGGTGAGTCCAGGACCAGAGGGCACAGGATCTGATATCGCTGCCAACTTGAATTCTGAAATTCAGTTGAACCACTTCAGAGAAGAGGGCAGCCATTTTGCTTTGGCAGAATTTTGCAGTCAGACTCATACGCGATCCTATGTAGCCTTTCATTTGTTTACGACATCAAAATTATCGTCTTTTTATCTTACTCAATTGTATATGTCTTCTTGGAGGAGTAGGTCCAGGTAGGAGAAGTACCTATTTTATAATTGGTTTCAATAATGAAAAATGTGAAATGGGGAGAATTATACATTCATATCACAATGTCGTTAAAGAAAGCCAATGCTTTCCAATGCAGGTAAGTAGAAGATTAATTTCTCTGTCCTGAGGGCAAAGGAGAATGATCAAACAAATGTGTGTCTGTCAAAGATGTGTTTTCTTCAGTAAGAGTTAACACTGTTACAAATACTTTATCAGTAAGGAATGTAATATGACTGGGCTGTCAGTGAGATATTGTGGTGCTTCAAGCCATTTTTTAAGTGTAATACAGAAAAGAATCAATTGAATTTGGGGTTGACCTGCAGCTGGAGTATCAAGATGACTGTCCTCCTGTCTATTCCACCTGTGGTTACCACCGCCATGGATTCTGCCTATTTGAAACAGGGGGATATATTGCACCTACAGTATTTATCCTTTTATTGTGCAAGCTTTTATTGGTGATTTTCCTGGCATTTATCCAATGTTTTACATCTGATAGGTTTAAAAACACTGAGGCCATAGGAGCAGAAGTAACCCGGTTAGTGAGACTGGATCCTGGAGCTGTCAGTGATGTCCCAGAAGCTATACGGGTAAGAACACAGATAGTGTACACCATTAAAGGTGATCAGTTGGCTCTTGTGCAAGGATTTTTGAAGTGCTGTACATAGAACATAGAACAATACAGCACAGAAACAGGCCTTTCGGCCCACAATGTTATGCTGAACCAGCTAAAAAGCAAATCAAAAGCACCCAAACACTAATCCCTCCTACCTACACCATGTCCATATCCCTCCATCTTTCTCATCCATTTGCCTTTCCAAACATCTCTTAAAAGCCTCTAATGTATTTGCCTCTACCACCATACCAGGCAGCACATTCCAGACATCCACCACTCTCTGAATAAAAAACTTACCCCTCACATCCCCTTTGAACCTACACTCCCTTACCTTCAATGCATGCCCTCTGGTATTGGACATTTTAACACAAGGAAACGGATAGTCCCTGTCCACTCTATCTATGCCTCTCATAATCTTATAAACCTCTATCCAATCTCCCTTCAACCTCCGACGCTCCAGAGAAAACAACCCAAATTTATCCAAGTTGATAACACGTGCTCTCTAAGCCAGACAGCATCCTGGTAAGCCTCTTTTGCACCTTCTCCAAAGCCACAAGAACCTTCATATAGTAGGGCGAGCAGAGCTGTGTGTAATACTCCAGATGTGACCTAAGCAGAGTTTTATAAAGTTGCAACGTAACCTCCTGACTTTTGAACTGGTCACCACACTGTATAAAGAGTGTGGTTGCACAGGCGATTCACTGGGTTGGTGACTGGACTGGAGGACTTTTAGCTATGGGGAGAGATTGGATCAGCTGAGCTTACATTCCCTGGACCAAAGGAGGCTGAGGGGCAACCTGAGAAAATTCCATGTAATTCTGAGAGCCAAAACTACAGTAGGTGGTCAAAGTCTCTTTTCCCCATGATAGGGATATCTAAAACAAGAGGACAGAGGTTTAGAAACATAGAAAACCTACAGCACAATACAGGCCCTTCGGCCCACAAAGCTGTGCTGAACATGTCCCTACCTTAGAACTACCTAGGCTTTACCCATAGCCCTCTATTTTTCTAAGCTCCATGTAGCCATCCAGGGGTCTCTTAAAAGACCCTATCATATCTGCCTCCACCACTGCCGCTGGCAGTCCATTCCACGCACTCACCACTCTTTGCGTAAAAAACTTACTACCCCGACATCTCCTCTGTACCTCCTTCCAAACACCTTAAAACTATGCCCCTCTTATGACGCATTGTACACCTAATGAGTTTTTCCCCCTGCTTTTTCTGCTTAGTAGGGTTTTTTTTATTATCACAAAATTTTTTTTCAATCTTTAAGATAATGTTTTTCTTTGAGACATTGTAAGTGTTGTTATTTCGATGTACTCGTGTTATTTCTTTTGTATAATACAACAATAAAAAGATTTGAAGAGAAAGAACTATGCCCTTTTGTGCTAGCCATTTTAGCCCTGGGAAAAAGCCTCTGACTGTCCACACAATCAATGCCTCTCATTATCTTGTACACCTCTATCAGGTCACTTCTCATCCTCCGTCACTCCAAGGAGAAAAGGCCGAGTTCACTCAACCTATTCTCATAAAGCATGCTCCCCAATCCAGGCAACATCCTTGTAAATCTCCTCTACACCCTTTCTATGGTTTCCACGTCCTTCCTATAATGAGGCGACCAGGACTGAGTACAGTACTCCAAGTGGGGTCTGACCAGGGTCCAATATAGCTGTAACATTACCTCTCAGAGAGGTGAGAGGAGGAAGAAGTTCGAAAGGAAATTGGAGGGATAGACAAAAGGCTACGGAGACCAAGTCATCGGGTATATTTAAAGTGGAGGTTTTTAGGTTCTTAATTAGTCGGGATGTCAAAGGTTACAGGGAGACAGCAGGAGAATGGGTTGAGAGGGATAATAAATCAGCCATGATTGAATGGTGGAGCAGACTTATGGGCTGAATGGCCTAATTCTGCTCCTATGTTTTAAGGATAGATTTTGTTATATAGAGGGTGATTGATACTTACAGAAAAGGTAAGTCAAGGGAATACTCACCAGTCCACATCAAGGGATCAGCAGTGGAAAGGATGAGCAGTTTCAAGTTCCTGTGTGCCAACGTCTCTGTGGATCTATCCTGGGCCCAACCTATTGATGCAGTTACAAGGAAGGCACGGCAGCAGCTATATTTCATTAGGAGTTTGGGAAGAATTGCATGTCACCAAAGACACTCGCAAATTTCTGCAGATGTTCTGTGGAGAGCATTCTAACTGGCCGCATCACTGTCTGATATTGGGGGTGGGCACTGCACAGGATCAGAATGTTGTAAACTCAGCCACTTCCATCACTGGCACTAGTCTCCCCAGCATCCAGGACACCTTCAAAGGGTGATGCCTAGTTAAGGGCTCCCATCACTCACAACATGCTCTCGTCTCATTACTACCATCGAGGAGGAGGTATGAAGGCACACTCAGTGTTTCAGAAATAGCTCCTTCCCTTCCACAATAGATTTCTGAATGCACAATGAACATTCCTCAGTATTTTTTCCTCTCTTTTGGCACTGCTTATTTAATTTTTTATAAATACTTTTTATTGTAATTTATAGTTTTATTACTATGTATTGCACTGTACTGCTGCCAAAAAGGAAAAAAAAATCACAACATGTGCCAGTGATATTAAACCTGATTCTAATTCTAATATAGAGGCATTTAGACAGACACTTGAATCAGCAACATTTGGAAAAATACAGTCCTAATGTGGACGAATGGGACAGTCAAATGAGGTTAACATGGATATGGTGACCAAGGGGCTGGTTCTGTGAAATCAGTGAGCACGCAGTAAATGAAGTTCAAGGGGAGATGGAGAGAGGGCTAAAGGGGATTTGAGGGGTAAATTTTTCACACAGTAGATGCTATCTGGAAAGAGCTACCAGGTAAGGTGGTGGAGGCATGAGCAGAAAGAAAGAACATTTAAGAGGCATCAGGACAGGTACTTGAATGTTCAGTACGTTGAGGGATATGGAAATAATTAGTATACATTCAGTGGGCACTTTATTAGCTACCTCCTGTACATATAAATTGGCCACTGAGTGTATGTTTGTGGTCTTCTGCTGCTCTAGCCCGTCCACTTCACGTTTTATGCTTTCATAGATGCTGTTCTGTGCACCACTGTTATAATGCATGGTTATTTGAGTTACTATTACCTTCCTGTCAGCTTGAACCAGTCTGGCCATTCTCCTCTGACCTCTCTCATTAACAAGGCGTTTTCATCCACGTAACTGCCACTCGCTGGATGTTTGATGTGTTTTTGTACCATTCTCTGTAAGCTCTAGAGACTGTTGTGTGTGCAAATCCCAGAAGATCAGCAGTTTCTGAGATACTCAAACCACCCTATCTGACACCAGCAATCATTCCACAGTCAACTTAGACCACATTTGTTCCCCATTCTAATGTTGGCTCTGAACAACATCTGAACTTCTTGACCACGTCTGCACTGTGTTGCTGCCACATGACTGGACGATTAGACACTTGCATTAATGAGCAGGTGTACAAGTGTACGGAATAAAGTGACCACCGAATGTAGGAGCGGAATTAGGCCATTTGGCCCGTCAAGTCTGCTGTGCCATTTGATCATGGCTAATTCAGTTCCCCTCTTTTCATTATCTTTGATGCTCTATTCTTCTTCCCAAGCCAGTGTAAGGGAACCATTTGGACCAATTTTAGTCTCATATTAAAGCAGTTCTCATATTATATGGCCCAGCCAATATACTGAAGGATTCACAGAAACTATTGGGATAAATAAACTTACAGAAACTTATTGACCCAAATAGTGCACCCTAATTAAAGCATTGATTTAGTCATATACTTAGCCTCATATCTGACTTCTTTTCCTCAACTCTGATGCTAATTGTTAGGGTTATTCAGCACAGAAACAGGCCCTTTGGCCTCAGTTTTTATCAATTTATTTATTGAGATACAACACGGAGTAGGCCCTTCGGGTCCTTCAAACTGCGCTGTCCAGTAACACCCAATTTAACCCAACCTAATCATGGGAAAATTTACAATGACCAATTAACCTACCGAACGGTATATTTTTGGACTGTGGGAGGAAACCCACACGATCACAGGAGAGCATGCAAACTCCTTACAGGCAGCGGCAGGAATCGAACCCAGGTCGCTGGTACAGTAAAGTGTTGTGCTATCAGTACATTACCATACTGCCCAAAGAAGCATCCTACCTGAGTGAGTTCCATTTGACTACATTTGGCCCATATCCCTCTGAACCAGGGGTTCCCAACCTTTTTGTTATGCCATGGACCTTTACCATTAACAAGGGGTCTATGGACCTCAGGCTGGGGACCCCTGCAACCTTCCCTATCAATGTCCCCAAGAGAAAAAGACTGACCTTATGATTCACCTCATAAATTCTTCTTTATAGTAGAGACCACTTATTCTTTTTACATAAAGCTCTGTAACAAATCACACTGTCAGTGAATCCACTTCCTTCGACACTACAAAGCTTCTAGTGTCTTTGGCTGAGGGTGTTTATTGCACAATCCCTCTCTTTCACAGTCAGCTACCTTCCTCTGTTTCTCCACCTTCCTCTATTTTTCCAATTTCACTGCCACCTTTAAACCTTCAGTATTTTATAATCAAATCTTCATTGGACTTAATTACTACTTCTGCTTTTTAAAAAATCTTCAGTCTGCGTGTGTCTAGCAGATATGGGTGTGGGCCTCCCTTCCCTGTCTCGTAATTTTGTAAAAATAGATGCAGACTTTGCCTGCAAGGCATCTGTTATGGCCAGGTCCTTTACTACATACATCAGAATCAAAAGCTTTATTAGGTTCATAAATCTTCTAATTGTCAAGGGATCCAGAAATCCCTTTGGGGTATACATGCTCAGAACGTTGACGGTGGCAGGATACACAGGCAGAGGGATCTCTGGCTTAGAAGTGTAGAGTACAAACACACAAAATATGTGGTAAACAGTTGATTAGGCATTTGACAGAGAAATACAATTTGAGCAAACAAGCATTAGAACGGGGTTCCCAATTTGGGGATCACAGACCTCTTGCTTAATGGTTCAATGGTTCCATTGAATATCAGAGAATGTATACAGTATACAACCTGAAATCCTTACTCTTCAAAGCCATCCACAAAGCATAGGCCCCAAAGGATGAATGGCAGAAAATGTTAGAACCCCAAAGCCTGTCCCTCCCTCTCCCATTCACAAGCAGCAGCCAAGCATCAACCCTCCCCCTGCTGGTTCCTGCAGAAAGCATCGGAACCCCACCCCACCCCACCACCAGCACCCACCATGCAAAGAGTAGCAAAGCCCAATGGTTTTGGTCCATGGCATAAGAAAGGTTGGGAACCCCTGCTTTAGAAAGAAAGTCAACAGATGGCTTAGAACATAGAAGAGGGCAGCACAGGAACAGCTCTTCAAACCATAATATGCCAGACCAATTAAATTAGTAATCAAATGGCCAACTGAACTAATCCATTCTGTCCACACAGTGACCATATCCTTCCATTTCCTGCACTTCCATGGGTTTTTCTAAACGTCTCTTAAAAGTCCTTACTGTGTCTCTTTACCACCACCCCAGATAGCACATTACAGGCACCTGCCACTCTTTGAGTAGAGAAAATTTACCTCTCCGATCTCCTTTAAACTTAACCCCTCTCATCTTCAATGCATGCCCTCTAGTATTAGATATTTTAATCCTGGGAAAAAGATACTATCTGTCTACCCTGTCTATACTTCTGATAATCTTACCTAAATCTCTATCAGACCTCCCCTCAGCCTCCACTGCTTTAGAGAAAACAACTCAAGTTTGTCCAACCTCTCGTTATACCAGATGCCCACTGATTCAGGCAGCATCCTGGCAAACCTCTTCTGCATCCTCTCTGAAGCCTCGATATCCTTCCTGTAATGGAACGATCAGAACCGAATGCAAAACTCCAGATGCGGCCTAACCAGAGTTTTATAAAGCTGCAACATAACTTCCTGACTTTGAACTCAGTGCCTCAACTAATAGAGGCAAGCATGCCATATGCTTTCTTAACCACTCTACCAACCTTTGCAGCCACTTTCAGGAAGCTATGAACTTGGATCCCAAGATCTCTCTGCTCATCAACACTATTATAAGGGTCTTGGTAGAGTTGTACAAAACATTGGTGATCCCACATACGGTGAGACTATGTTCAAGATTCAAGTTTTTTGTTTTAGTTTTTTGTCACTTTTCAGTACAGGACCGTAAAGAATAATGAAACGACTATTACTCTGGATCCGATGCAGCATAAAAAAAACACAGTAAGCATAAAGAGTACAATAAAAACAAAAAAACCCAGAATGTACAAGTAACTGTTATTACATCGACTGATTGTTCATAAGGTGACGCTCAGTGTTGTGTATGTAGTGGTGGTGGGAGTGGTCAGGTGGGTTAATGATTAGCTTGATAGCTTAGGAGAAGTAACTGTTTTCAAGTCTAGTGGTCCTGGAGGGATACCCTTTACCAAAGGAGGTGTAAGACACTCCTCCCCTCTGCTGTCCTGCAGGTCACCCTTGGGCAAGGTGTAGCACCTGCTTACCCCCGGATGCAGGGTCACGTGAAGCCATGGGAGCAGGTGGTGGATGGTTGTACGAGCAGCTGGTGCATATCACACGTCTTGGTTATGCGACCTTTGACACCAGGCAGACAATCTCTAAAAAGTATTGATAATGGCTGGGGTCACCCATCTTGTAAAGACATTGCCTATAAGAAGGCAATGGCAAACTACTTCTGTAGAAAAATTTGCCAAGAACAATCATGATTGCCCACACAACACATAATGAAGATGATGATGATGGCCCTGGTGTGGATGTTGTGCTAGCCTTTTCTCTGATGGGAGTGCACTATGTTTGGCTTTGGTCACCCTGCTACTGGGGAGACGTCATTCAGCGGGAAGGAGTGCAAGAAGATTTACAAGGATTTTGCCTTGGAGTTGAGCAGCTGAATTAGAGAGGTTGAGCCTCCTAGGATTTCGTTCAGTGGAGCATAGGAAAGTAAAGGGTGATCTTATACAGATGTATAAAATTATGAGGGGCACAGACAGGGTGAATGCATTCAATTGTTTTCTCAGGGGTGGTGAGTTAAGAACTAGAGGACTTAGCTTTAAAGTGAGAGTGGAGAGACTGAACAGGAGTAATCCTACAAAATGTAGTGGATACAACCCAGTCCATCACGGGTAAAGCCCTCCCCACTATAGAGTACATAGTACATCTACGTGGATATGGCGCGGGGATGGGAACCAGTATGATAGAGCAGAGGATGAACTCGTAGGTGATGGGTGTAACATGAACACAAGGAAGGACAGGCCAATGATTGGGTACAAATGCAGACAGAGCAAAGAGTTAAGTTGTACCACAGAGGCAAAATTCATTAAGGCGAAGAATGCAGGACTGAGGGTGCTGTATTTAATTGCACGTAGCCTTTGGAATAAGGTGGACGAACTCATGGCACAATTAAAGACTGGTCAGTATGACGTCGTGACTGAAAGATGGCCATAGTTGGGAATTTATTTTGTACAGAAAGGACAGGCAGGAAAGCATAGTTTGGCTCTGTTGGTAAGAGATGGAATTATATCTTCAGAAGGAGCTAATGTAGGGTCAGAGAATGTCGAATTTTTGTGGGTGGAGTTAAGAAACTGCAAGAGTAAAAAAATCATTATGAGAATCACATATAGGCTCTCCAAATAGTAGCCAAGATATGGAGTTTGAGATTGCAAAGGAAGATGGAAAAGGCATGTAATAAGGGTAACGTCACAATTGTAATGGGGAACTTCAATATGCAAGGGGATTGGGAAAATCAGGTTGGTGTTGGAATCGCAAGAGAGGGAATCTGTTGAATGCCTACGAGATGGCTTTTTAAAGCAGCTTGTGCTTGAGCCTACTCGGGGAAAGGCTGCCTTAGATTGGGTGTTGTGTAATAACTCAGACCTTATTGGGGAGCTTAATGTAAAGGAACCCTTAGGAAGCAGTGATTATATGATTGAATTCATACTGCAATTGGAAAGGGAGAAGCATAAGTCACATGTATCAGTAACACAATGGAATAAAGGAAATTACGGAGGCATGAGAGGGGAGCTTGCCCAGGTGAGCAATGACAGTAGAGCAGAGATAGCAGAAGTTTCTAGGAATGGTGGGGATGACAGTAGAGCAGAGATAGCAGAAGTTTCTAGGAATAGTTCACAAGGCGGAGGATAGATATGTCCCATAGTAGAAGTTGTTCTCAAATGGCAGGTGTAGGCAACCGTGGCTGACAAAGAAATTAAGGACTGCATAAAAGCCAAGGAAAGGGCATAAAAGGTAGCAAAAGAGAATGGAAAGTTGGATGATTGGGAAATTTTTTAAATCCAACAAAAGGCAACTAAAAAGCTACAAGATGGGAAAAGATGAAATATGAGGGCAAACTAACCAATAATATAAAGCAAGATACCAAAAGTTTTTGCAGGTATATAATGAGTAAAAGGGAGGTGAGAGTTGATATTGTTGGGCCACTGGAAAATTATGCTGGTGAGGTAGTAATGGGGGACAAAGAAATGGCTGATGAACTTAATGGGCGCTTTGCATCTGTCTTCACGGTGGAAGTGTGCCAGAGGTTCATGAATGTCAGGGAGCAGGAGTGAGTGCCATTGCTATTACAAAGGAAAAAGTGCTAGACAAACTCTAAAGGAGCTTAGATGGATAGGTCACCTGGACCAGAGTCCTGAGAGAGGTTGCGGAAGAGATAACGGATGCATTGGTCATGATCTTTCAAGAATCACTTGATTCTGGCATAGTCCTAGAAGACTGGAAGATTGCAAAGGAGGAAGGCAAAAGAAAGGAAATTATAGGCCAGTTAGCCTGACCTCAGTGGTTGGGAAAGTGCTGGAGACTATTATTAAGGATTAAGTTTCAGGGTACTTGGAGACTAATGATATGAAGAAAACATACATGAACATGGTTTTAAATCAACATGGTTTTTCCTGTATGCATCATTTACAATTAAATCTTTCAACTGGATTAAGCAAATTCGGATCAGGTTTAATATCACCGGCATATGTTGTCAAATTTGTTGTTATGCAGTAGCAGTACAATGCAATACATAATAAGAAATGTAAGTTAAGAATATTGTTAAATAAGTAGTGCAAAAACCAGTGAGGTAGTGATCCTGGGTTCAATGTCCATTCAGAAATCAGATGGCAGAGGGGAAGAAGCTGTTCCTGAATCACTGAATGTGCACATTCAGGATCCTGTACCTCCTCCCTGATGGTATCTGTTTTTGGAAGGGTTGGACTAATTTGTTTTTAAGCTTCACATAACCAGACAGAATTTAACACTGCTTTAAAAGTTCATCATTAGCCTGTCATTAAAGACCCAGTATATTTAAAGTCGAGGTTCCTAGGTTCTTGATTAGTAAGGATGCCAAAGGTTATGAGAAGGTAGGACAAGGAGATTGAGAGGGATAATAAGTCAGCCGTGATGGAATGGCCTAATTCTGTTCCTGTGTCTCATGGTCTGATAGTTTCTAATGGTAAGTGGAGAACACAAAGTTAAGGTGATGGGAAAAGAAACAGAAGCTAGCCCAAGCAAGCATTTGTGATCTGGAATACAGCGGTTGAAGTGGAGGGAAAAGCAAATTCTCAAAAAGAGTATTAGATAATTTACAAGGCCAAGAGGAAAGAATAGAGCGAACAGGTTGCAAATGTGTATCATCGTACAACAATACGGTTCGAGGTAAGGTAAAGAAAATATAAATGATAATGTGGGTTGTTTATTACCACCGACTTGTTGTTCACAATTATGCCAGATCATTGAGCATCATCCTGAGAATTTTCCAATTCATTTACCACTGTTTTCTTGTGCTAATGGGGCAGTTAGTTTGCAGATGCTCCTGCGTGTCTATTTAGCTCCCGGGATGCCAGGATCCCTGTGGTGCTCTTGCAAATCTTCTCTTCCATTAGGAGCACATAAGTCTGATCGCACATCAACAGAGTGAAGTAAATAAGAATTTAACTGTGTTCTGTGCTTTTTTTAAAACAACATTTTCTGTACTTTGAGACGTCAGAACTTTAATCTAATGCATGTTTTAATTTAGATTCAGATTCTGAATTAGCTTTATTTACTACAGACAGTGAAATGCATTGCTGTGTGAACAACACCAGTTAGGGATGTGTTGGCAGCGGAGTCATAGAAAAGTACGGCACAAAATAGGCCCTATGACCCATCCAGTCCATTTAAACTGCCTAGTCCTATTGACCCTGAGGATTATACCCCCACCATCCTATACCCCCACCTATTGAAACTTCTCTTAAACGTTGAAACTGAGCTCACATTCACCACTTGCGCTGGCAGCTCGTTCCACACTCTCACAACCCTCTGAGTGAAGGACTTTCCGTCATGTTCCCATTAAACATTTCACCTTTCACACTTAACCCATGACCGCTAGTTTTGGAGATAAATAGTTGTAAACAGTTATTTAATTTAACTATTTTAAATGTATATATATATATTTTTTTTTAGAAAAGTTAAATAAGTAGCACAAAAATAGAACAAAAAATAGTGAGGTAGCGTTCTCTTCACAGAGAGAAGAAGCTGTTTCTAAATTGTTGAGTGTGTACCTCCTTCCTGATTGTAGCAATGAGAACAAAGCATGCCGTAGGTGATGGGGGTCCTTAATAATGGATGCCCCTTTTTTTGAAGCATTGCTCCTTGAAGAAGTCCTAGATTCTACAGAGTAAACTGCTCAAACTGTAACCTATCCCAAAGGTTAACTGATCAAAAGGCAACGTTTTGTATAGTTATTTGTAGATGGACATAGTTTTCTGATTGGGGCTTAATGTTTTCTCCCTTTGGTGTCTGTTTTTAAGCATCTGGTCACTTGGCACACGATCGACGCTGACGCCCCAGAGCTGAGCCACATCTTGTGTTGGGCACCCACCGATCCACCAACAGCTCTCTCCTACTTTTCAAGCTTGTATCCACCGCATCCTCTGACTGCACAGTATGCCGTGAAAGTGCTACGGTCATTTCCTCCGGTAAGTAGCGGCGGCGTGTGATGAAATATCAAACAAATTTTAGATAAGGATGAGTGTGCTGACCAGACTTCCAGAAAGGTCTGTGTTTATGCTATAGTTATTCTGTCACACATAACTAGTATCATTCCTCTGGTTATGAAATCACACGTTCTTAAGCATACCATGCATGAAATTACAGATAGTTAAATTTAAAACTGAAATGCATTTATTATCATCCTATTGCCCTGCATACCCTACCAACCATGTACCCATCCAAACTTCCCTTAAACACTGAAATCGAGCTTGTGTGCACCACATGCACTGGCAGCTCGTTCCACACTCTCGCCACTCTCTGAGTGAAGAAATTTTCCCTCATGTTCCCCTCAGACGTTTCATCTTTCACCCTTAACCAATGACCTTTAGTTGTAGTCTCACCCAACCAATGCAAACGAGCTTGCATTTACCCTATCTACTGTATACGCCTCAGGATCTTGTATGGATTATACAACCTTGAGATTCATCTTTTAACAGGCAGCCACAAAACAAAGAAAACCAATAGAACCCCAAAAAAAGAGCATCAAGCACCTAATATGCAGAAAAAAACAAATCATGCAAACTGGTACGGGCAAATAAATTACAGACTTTTAAGAGATGATCAGATAGGCACAAAAATGTAAGGAAGATGGAGGGACATGGACAAAGGAAGGATTAGTGACTGGGTGATTTTTGATTTGCTTTATAGCAGATTCCTGTGCTGTACCATTCTTTGTTTTATATTCAAAAATTTAATGCAAACAAATGACATTTTGAACTGAAGTCTACAGAGTGAGTCCATCCCCAGACCCATAGTTTAGCACAAAGCTGAGCAGCAAGCTGAACAAGTTCATCCCTGGCCTGGTGCCCAAATCATCATCTGAACATCGGGTTCTGTCACTTCGATTCACTCTGGGGTCTGGAACCTGCCGCCTCGATTCGCCCTGCCCCCAACCTTTCCAATTCAGCCCAGTGCTTAAATCGATTGAACCTCACTTCCTCGCTTTCATCGATAGGCCCACTGCCTCGTCTCGTTTCGTCTCGGTTCTGCCACATCGAGTTGCCTCTGAGTCCAAAGGGAAATTACAGACTATTGTTTGTGATGATTTAGGAAAATTACATCATTCTTTTCCCATTTGTTACACAGAAACATAGAAAACCTACAGCACAATATAGGCCCCTCTGCCCAAAGTTGTGCCGAACCTTAGAAATTACCTAGGGTTACCCATTGCCCTCTATTTTGCTAAGCTCCATGTACCTATCCAGGAGTCTCTTAAAAGACCCTATCGTATCCACCTCCACCACCGTCGCTGGCAGCCCGTTCCACACACTCACCGGAGTAAAAAACTTACCCTTGACATCAAGTCACCTTAAACCTGTGCCCTCTTGTGGCAGACATTTCAGCCCTGGGAAAAAGCCTCTGACTATCCACACGAATGCCTCCCATCATCTTATATACCTCTATCAGGTCACCTCTCATCCTAAATCGCTCCCAGGAGAAAAGGCCAAGTTCACTCAACCTGTTTTCATAATGCATGCTCCCCAATCCAGGCAACACCCTTGTAAATCTCCTCTGCACCCTTCCTATAGTTTCCACATCCTTCCTGTAGTGAGTAGTGAGGTGAGGCGACCAGAACTGAGCACATTTCTAATCAGTATGCTGGTGTGACATTTACACAAGATCACAAGACAAAGGAGCAGGAGTAGGCCATTCGGCCCATCGAGTCTGCTCCGCCACTCCACCATGAGCTAAACTATTCTCCCATCTAGTTCCAATTTCTGGCTTTTTTCCCATATCCCTTGATACCCTGACTAATTAGATACCTATCAATCTCCTCCTTAAACACCCTCAATGATTGGGCCTCCATAGCTGTATGTGGCAACGAATTCCATAATTCCACAACCCTCTAGCTAAAAAAATTTCTCCTCATCTCTGTTTTAAATGGGTACCCTTTAATTCTAAGACTGTGGCCTCTTGTCCAGGACTCGCCCACCAAGCCTTTCCACACCTAATCTGTCCAACCCTTTCAACATTCGAAATGTTTCTATGAGATCCCCTCTCATTCTTCTATACTCTCATGAATACAGTCCAGGAGCTGACAAACGCTCCACATATGTTAGCTCCTGCATTCCAGGAATCATCCTTGTAAATCTTCTCTGAACCCTCTCCAACATCAGAACATCCATTCTAAGATAGGGGGCCCAAAACTGCACACAGTATTCCAAATGAGGTCTCACCAGTGCCCCATAGAACCTCATCAACACCTCCTTACTCTTATACCTTATTCCTCTTGAAATGAATGCCAACATAGCATTCGCTTTCCTTACTGCTGATCCAACCTGGTGGTTAACCTTTAGGGTATCCTGCACGAGGACCTCCAAGTCCCTTTGCACTTCCGATTTTTGAATTTTCTCCCCATCTAGATAATAATCTGCCCGATTATTTCTTCCTCCAAAATGTACAATTGTACATTTCTCAACGTTGTATCTCATCTGCAATTTCTTTGCCCACTCTCCTAGGAACTGACCAAGTCTCTCTGCAACCTTTCCGTTTCTTCAACACTTCCTGCTCCTCCACCTATCTTGATGTCATCCACAAACTTAGCCACGAAACCATTTAATCCGTAATCCAAATCATCGATATACATTGAAAAAGAAGCGGCTCCAACACCGACCCCTGCGGACCACTGGTAACCGGCAACCAATCAGAATAGGATCCCTTTATTCCCACCCTTTGCTTTCTGCCTATCAGCCAATGCTCCACCCATTCCAATATCTTTCCTGTAATTCCATGGGCTCTCATCTTATTAAGCAGCCTCATATGCGGCACCTTATCGAAGGCCTTTTGAAAATCCAAATACACAACATCCACAGCCTCTCCGTTATCAATCTTAGACCATAAAACCATAAGACAAAGGAGCAGAAGTAGGCCATTCGGCCCATCGAGTCTGCTCCGCCATTTTATCATGAGCTGATCCATTTTATCCTATTTAGTCCCACTGCCCCGCCTTCTCACCATAACCTTTGATGCCCTGGCTACTCAGATACCTATCAATCTCTGCCTTAAATACACCCAATGACTTGGCCTCCACTGCTGCCCGTGGCAACAAATTCCATAGATTCACCACCCTCTGACTAAAAAAATTTCTTCGCATTTCTGTTCTGAAAGGGCGCCCTTCAATCCTGAAGTCATGCCCTCTCGTACTAGACTCCCCCATCATGGGAAACAACTTTGCCACATCCACTCTGTCCATGCCTTTTAACATTCGAAATGTTTCTATGAGGTCTCCCCTCATTCTTCTAAACTCCAAGGAATACAGTCCAAGAGCGGACATATGTTAACCCTCTCATTCCTGGAATCATTCTAGTGAATCTTCTCTATACCCTCTCCAATGTCAGCACATCCTTTCTTAAATAAGGAGACCAAAACTGCCCACAGTACTCCAAGTGAGGTCTCACCAGCACCTTATAGAGCCTCAACATCACATCCCTGCTCCTATACTCTATTCCTCTAGAAATGAATGCCAACATTGCATTCGCATTCTTCACTACTGACTCAACCTGGAGGTTAACTTTAAGGGAATCCTGTATGAGGACTCCCAAGTTCCGTTGCATCTCAGAACTTTGAATTCTTTCCCCATTTAAATAATAGTCTGCCCGTTTATTTTTTCTGCCAAAGTGCATAACCATACACTTTCCAACATTGTACTTCATTTGCCACTTCTCTGCCCATTCTTCCAATCTATCCAAGTCTCTCTGCAGACTCTCCGTTTCCTCAGCACTACCGGCCCCTCCACCTATCTTCGTATCGTCAGCAAACTTAGCCACAAAGCCTTCTATTCCATAATCCAAATCGTTGATGTACAATGTAAAGAGAAGCGGCCCCAACACTGATCCCTGTGGAACACCACTGGTAACCGGCAGCCAACCAGAATAGGATCCCTTTATTCCCACTCTCTGTTTCCTGCCAATCAGCCAACGCTCTATCCACGTATGTAACTTTCCTGTAATTCCATGGGCTCTTATCTTGTTAAGTAGCCTCATGTGTGGCACCTTGTCAAAGGCCTTCTGAAAATCCAAATATACAACATCCACTGCATCTCCCTTGTCTAGCCTACTGGTAATTTCCTCAAAAAATTGTAATAGGTTTGTCAGGCAGGATTTTCCTTTAAGGAATCCATGCTGACTTCTGCCTATCTTGTCATATGCCTCCAGGTACTCTGTAACCTCATCCTCGACAATCGACTCCAACAACTTCCCAACCACCGACGTCAAGCTAACAGGTCTATAATTTCCTTTTTGCTTCCTTGCCCCCTTCTTAAATAGCGGAGTGATATTTGCAATCTTCCAGTCTTCCGGAACCATGCCAGAATCTATCGACTTTTGAAAGATCATCGCTAATGCCTCCGCAATCTCCACAGCTACTTCCTTCAGAACACGAGGGTGCATTCCATCTGGTCCAGGAGATTTATCGACCTTTAGCCTATTCAGCTTCCTGAGTACTTTCTCTGTCGTAATTGTGACTGCGCACACTTCTCTTCCCTGCCACCCTTGAGTGTCTGGTATCCTGCTGTCTTCCTCAGTGAAGACTGATGCAAAATACTTGTTCAGTTCCTCTGCCATCTCCTCATCTCCCATTACAATTTCTCCAGTATCATTTTCTATCAGTCCTAAATCTACTCTCACCTGTCTTTTACTCTTTATATACTTGAAAAAGCTTTTAGTATCCTCTTTGATATTATTTGCTAGTTTCCTTTCATAGTTAATCTTTTCTGTCTTAATGACCTTCTTGGTTTCCTTTTGTAAGGTTTTAAAAACTTCCCAATCCTCTGTCTTCCCACTAATTTTTGCTTCCTTGTATGCCCTCTCCTTTGCTTTAATTTTGGCTTTGACTTCTCTTGTCAACCACGGTTGCATCCTTCTTCCACTCGAAAATTTCTTCTTTTTTTGGAATATACCTGTCTTGCACCTTCCTCATTTCTCACATAAACTCCAGCCACTGCTGCTCTGCCGTCTTTCCCGCCAGTGTCTCTTTCCAGTCAACTTTGGCCAGTTCCTCTCTCGTGCCACTGTAATTTCCTTTACTCCAGTGAAACACCGACACATCAGATTTCGGCTTCTCTTTTTCTAATTTCACAGTGAGCTCAATCATGTTATGATCACTGTCTCCTAAGGGTTCCTTCACCTCAATCTCTCCAATCACCTCTGGTTCATTACACAATACCCAGTCCAGTACAGCCGATCCCCTAGTGGGCTCAACAACAAGCTGTTCTAAAAAGCCATCTCGCAGACATTCTACAAATTCTCTCTCTTGAGATCCAGTGCCGACCTGATTTTTCCAATCTACTCGCATGTTAAAATCCCCCACAATTATCATAACACTGCCCTTCTGACAAGCCTTTTCTATTTCCAGTTGTAATTTGTAGTCCACATCCCTGCAGCTGTTTGGAGGCCTATAAATAACTGCCAACAGGGTCCTTTTACCCCTGCTATTCCTTAGCTCAACCCATAAAGATTCTGCACCTTCCAATCCTATATCACCTCTTTCTAATGATTTAATATCATTTCTTACCAATAAAGCCACGCCTCCCCCTCTGCCTACCTTCCTAACCTTCCAATACACCGTGTATCCTTGGACGTTCAGCTCCCAGAGACATGCATCCTTTAGCCAGGTCTCAGTGATGGCCACAATATCATACCTGCCAATCTGTAGCTGTACAACAAGATCATCCACCTTATTCCTTATGGTGCGTGCATTTAAGTACAACACCTTAAGACCAGTATTTGATACTTCTTGCTTTGATTTCACTGCAACTTTATTGCACTGCAACTCATCCCAATGGCTACACATTTGCCCCATCACCTGCCTGTCTTTCCTGACATCTTTACTGCTCACTATCTTAGATTTATTTCTGTTTTCCCCTTCCTCCTCTCTATCATTCCGGTTCCCATCCCCCTGCCAAATTAGTTTAAACCCTCCCTAACAGCTCTATTAAACTTTCCCGCCAGGATATTGGTCCCCTTCGGGTTCAGGTGTAACCTGTCCTTTTTGAACAGGTCATACTTCCCCCAGAAGAGATCCCAATTATCCAAGAATCTGAAGCCCTGCCCCCTACACCAGTCCCTCAGCCAGGCATTCATCTGCCTGATCCGACGACTATTGCCCTCGCTAGCACATGGCACAGGTAGCAATCCCGAGATTACTACCCTGGAGGTCCTGCTTCTCAGCTTCCTTCCTAACTCCTGGAAATCTCTGTTCAGGACCTCCTCCTTTGTCCTATCTATGTAATTGGTACCAACATGTACCAAGACAACTGGCTGCTCACCCTTCCCCTTAAGAATATTCAGGACCCAATCCGAGACATCCCGTACACTGGCACCTGGGAGGCAACACACCATGCGGGTATCTCTGTCAGGCTCACAGAATCTCCTGTCTGTTCCCCTGACTATGGAATCCCCCATGACTACCGCATTTCTCTTCTCCCTCCTTCTCTCCTGCACAACAGCGCCAGGCTCAGTGCCAGAGACCCGGTCACCGTGGGCGTCCCCTGTCAGGTCATCCCCCTCAACATCCAGAACAAGATATTTGTTGCTGAGGGGGACAGCCACAGGGGTGCTCTCCACTATCCGGGCATTTCCCTTCCCTCTCCTGACAGTCACCCAGTGTTCTGACTCCTGTAGCCTAGGAATGACTACCTCCCTGTAGCTCCTGTCTATTACCTCTTCACTTTCCCTGATAAGCAGTAGGTCTTCAAGCTGCAGATCCCTAACACTGTCTCTGAGGAGCTGCATCTCGGTGCACCTGGCGCAGATGTGGCCATCAGGGAGGCTGGAAGTCTCCCAGGATTCCCACATCTGACACCCTGAACAAAGCACTAACCCTGCAGGCATGCTATCTAATTCTACAGGAATGAAACAGGAAAAATAAGTCTACTCACCCACTTACCTCGCCAAACAGACAAACTTTTTAAACCGTTAGCTGTGAGAGCCCTGCTGTTCCTGTCTGTCCGGGCCGATTCGCGAAAGGGGTGGCGGAGGGGGGGAGAGAAAAAAGAGTTGGCGCTTCGCTCTCGCCTCTTCCCGTTTATCGCCGAAGCCCGTTGAAGCCAAAGCCCTACACTCCGCTACCGCTCACTCCGCTGCCCACTGTATAGGGTGGTCGCCTTTTTAAACTCTCCGCGTGGTCCTGCTGACGTCACGCGCCTGCGCAGTCTCGCCCTTCTTGCACTCGAAGAAGTTTTTAAAAAAACTGCCTTCCTTCACAATTCAACTCCCACGACGCTCTGTAGTCCCGATGCAAAGGAGCTATCTTATTTGAGATTACCACAAAAAATTCCAATAGGTTGGTGAGGCAAGATCTTCCCTTCATGTAACCATGCTGGCTTGGGCCTATCTTGTCATGCACCTCCAGGTATTTCATAACCTCGTCCTTGATGATTGACTCCAATAACTTTACAACTACCGATGTCAGACTAATAGGTCTGCAATTTTCTTTTTGCTGCCTCCCTCCTTTCTTAAACAGCGGAACTACATTTGCGACCTTCCAGTCCTCTGGAACCATGCCAGAGTCTATTGATTCCTGGAAGATCATTTCCAATGCCCCTACAATCTCCAAAGCCACCTCCTTCAGAACCCATGGGTGCACCTCATCTGGTCTGGGAGACTTATCTATTCTTAGTCCATTTAGCTTCCCAAGCACTTTCTCTCTAGTAATCTTGACTGTACCTAATTCTATTCCCTGGGACCTCTGGTTATCAGGTATGTTGCTAATGTCTTCCACTGTGAAGACTGATGCAAAATACTCATTTAGTTCTTCTGCCATCTCTTTGTTACCCATTATAATTTCTCTAGCATCATTTTCAATCGGTCCTATATCTACCCGTGTCACTCTTTTACTCTTAATATATTTTTTAAAACTCTTAGTATCCTTTTTAATGTTAATTGCCAACGTCCTTTCATAATTCATCTTTTCATCTTTTCTTTCCTAATGACTTTCTTAGTTTCCCTCTGTAAGTTTTTAAAAGTCATCCAGTCCTCAGTTTTCCCACTAATTTTTGCTTCCTTGTACGCCATCTCTTTTGCTTTTATTTTAGCCTTAACTTCTCTCGTAAGCCACATTTGTGCCATTTTTCCATTCATAATTTTCTTTTTTCTTGGAATATATTTTTCCTGTACTTTCCTTATTTCTTGTAGGAATTTCATCCAATTCTGCTCTACCGTCCCTCCATCTAGCTTATTTTTCCAATCCTACTTGGCCAGTTCCTCTCTCATACCACTGTAATTTCCTTTGTTCCACTGAAATATCGATACACCTGATACCAGCTTCTCCTTTTCAAATTTGAAACTGAACTCAATCATATTTTAATTACTACTTCCAAGAGGTTCCATTACCTCCAGCTCCCTAATCGCCTCAGGTTCATTACATAGCACCCAATCCAAAACAGCCGATCCCCTGGTGGGCTTATGGACAAGCTGATTTGTGTAGACTACATCTTTAGTGTTATTTAAGTAACTTAACCTAATGCAGATTAATGAAGATTCCCAGAATGAAACCTAGCTATCTGCCTAGCTTCATGGGGTAGTCTATTCCATAACTTGAGCAACACACAGAAAGTGCTGGTGAAATTCTGACAACATTTGTGGATGGACGTCAAGTTTTTGAAAAATACAGCACAGGAACAAGCTCTTCTGCCCATCTAGTCTGTGCTGAACTATTTAAACTGCCTGCTCCCATTGACCTGCACCAGGACCATAGCCCTCCATACTCCTATCATCCATGTACCAATCCAAATTGCTCTTCAACATTGAAATTGGTTGGCATGCACTACTTCCTTATTCCACACTCTCACAACCCACTGAGTGAAGAAGTTTCCCCTCATGTTCCCCTTAAACATTTTACCTTTCTCCCTTAACACATGTCCTCTAGTTGTAATCCCGCCCAATCTTAGTGCAACAAGTGATACACCTGCCCCTACACCTCCTCCCTCACTACCATCAGGGCTCCAAACAGTCCTTCCAGGTGAGGCGACACTTCACCTGTGAGTCTGTTATCCGTTGCTCTCAGGGAGATTGGGAGACTGCTTCGCTGAGCACCTTATATTTCATCTCCAACCTGATAGCATGAACATTGATTTCCCAAACTTGTAGTAATTTCCATCACAACCCCCCCCCATCCTTCACCAGTCCCCATCCTCTTTTCCCTCACTCACCGTAACTCCTTGCCTGCCTGTTGCCTCCCCCATTTTCTTTCTTCCATGGCCTGTTCTCTCCTTCTCCAGCCCGGTATCCTTTTCACTAATCAACTTTCCAGCTCTTTACTTCATCCCTCCCCCTTCCAGTTTCACCTATCACCTGGTGGTTCTCTCTCCCCTCCCCCCACCTTTAAATCTACTCCTCATTTTTTTCCTCCAGTCCTGCCGAAGGGTCACAGCCCAAAATGTCAACTGTACTTTTTTCTACAGATGCTGCCTCGCCTGCTGAGTTCCTCCAGCATTTTGTGCGTGTTGCTCAGTGGAAAAAGCCTGTTTGCATTTACCCTATCTATACCCCTCAGAATTCTGTAAACCTCTATCAAATCTCCCCTCAGTCTTCTACGTTCTAGGGAATGAAGTCCTAACCTATTCAATCTTTCCTTATAACTCAAGTCCTCCAGACCTAGCAACATCCTTGTAAATTTTCTCTGTACTCTTTCAACCTTACTTACATCTTTCCTGTAGGTAGGTGACCAAAACTGCACACAATACTCCAAATTAGACCTCACAGAGGAGAATGGCCAGATTTTCGATCTATAGTTATCTCTGATGGAATTTTCTAACACAGAAGTGTTATACAACTTCAACATTACATCCCATCTCCTTTACTCAGTACTTTGATTTATGAAAGCCAAGTGGCAAAATCTTTTTTTTATGACTCTGTCTATCTACCTAGACTCTGATGAAGGGTCTCAGCCCAAAATGTCAGCTGTGTATTTCCCTCCATAGATGGAGTTCCTGTCTTGCTGAGTTCCTCTGGAATTTTGTGCGTGTTAAAAACATAGAAACATAGAAAATCTACAACACAATACAGGCCCTTCGGCCCACAAAGCTGTGCCGAACATGTCCCCACCTTAGAACTACCTACGCTTATCCATAGCCCTCTATTTACCTATTTACCATGTACCTATCCAGGAGTCTCTCAACAGAGACTTAAAAGACCCTATTATTTCTGCCTCCACCGCCCCCGCCGGTCCATTCCACGCAATCACCACTCTCTGCGTAAAAAAACTTACCCCTGACATCTCCTCTGTACCTATTTCCAAGCACCTTAAAACTATGCCTCTCGTGCTAGCCATTTCAGCCCTGGGATCAATGCCTCTCATTATCTTGCTCAAGGTTTCCAGCATCTGCAGATGATGAAGTGGTTCCAGACCAGTGTGTGACCATTGCTCTATTTCTTTGATCCACATATGAAACTCAGAATATATCCATGGGGAGGCTGTGGTTTCACCTGGTCTTATTATTCCCGATTTTTCTTCCCTCTCTTCCCTCTCTTCCCCACGACTGTCTATTCCCCCACTTCCTCCATACAGTTACCATCAAGGTCAGGCCCACTGTCCCCTGTTCACACTGACATGCACGTTACTTATGTGGCAGAGACTGTGTGTGGGGTTCCTCCTTGTCCTGTGTGGTGTTCTTTTCTGATGTGTCACTGAAAATTCCATCAGAGATAACTATAGATCGAAAATCTGGCCATTCTCCTCTGACCTTCCTCAATAACAAGGTACAGAACTGCTGCTCACTGGATGTTTTTTGTTTCTTGTACTATTCCCTGCAAACTCTAGAGTCTGTTGTGCGTGAACATCCCAGGAGATCTGCAGTTTCTGAGACACTCAATCCACCACATCGGGTACCAACAATCATTCCACAGTCAGAGTCACTTAGATCACATTTCTTCCTCATTCTGATGTTTGGTCTGAAGAACAACTGAACCTCTTGACCATGTCTGCATGCTTTTATGCATTGAGTTGCTGCCACATAATTGGCTGATGAAATATTTGCATTAGCGAGCAGGTGTACAAGTGTACTTTGATAATCAGAATCAAAATTAGAATCAGGTTTAATATCACCAGCATACGTTGTGAAATTTGTTACGTTTGCAGCAGCAGTACAATGCAAACATAATAATAGAGGAAAAAAATGACTTACAATAAATATATATTTACTGTAATTCACAGTTAAATAGTAAATGTAACAATTTTATATATATATAAAAAATATGGTTAAACAAGTAGTGCAAAAATAGGAAATTAAAAAAGTAGTGAGTTGGTGTTCATGGATTCAATGTCCATTCAGAAATTGTGTGGCAGAGGGGAAGAAGCTTTTCCTGAATCATTGAGTGTGTGCCTACAGGCTTTTGCACCTCCTTCCTGATGGTAGTAATGAGAAGAGGGCATAACATGGGTGATGGGGGTCTTAATGATGGATGCTGCCTTTCTGAGGCATCGCTCCTTGAGGGTGTCTTGGATACTACAGAGGCTAGAGCCCACGATGGAGCTAAGCTTACAACTCTCTGCAGCTTATTTTGATACTGTGCAGTAGCACCCCTCCCCCGTACCAGACAGTGATGCAGCCAGTTAGAATACTCTACACAGTATATCTGTAGAAATATTCGAGTGTTTTAGGTGACATACCAAATCTTCTCAAACTCCTAATGAAATATAGCCATTGTCTTGCTTTCTTTATAGGTTGGGATTAGGTTAGGTCCCCAGAGATATTAACTTCCTGGAATTTGAAATTGTTTACTCTCTCCACTTCTGATCCCCCTATGAAGACTGGTGTGTGGTCCCTCATTTTACATCTATTTTCTCAATTAGCTTTGTTGTAAGAGTTGTCCCAAATAAGCGACCGCACCAATTAACCACTGGGCCAATTAACCAAAATCCACTGGCAATGAAAACACTTCACTTGCAATACTGAAATGATATTTGCATATGATGACTTAAAAAAAATCTTTGAGACGAAGAATTAAACCACTGCCTGTGTTGTTTTTTTAAAACCAACTTTCGACTGTTTTTGGTCTTCCCTTCTCTAATTGACTGTCATGATTCAGCGAAAGCTTATTTCCCACACCGTCCTGAGGGGTTTCTTCCCAAAATATTACAAATCATAGACACAAGAGATTCTGCAGATGTTGGAAATCTAGAGCAACACACACAAAATGCTGAAGGAACTCAGCAGGTCAGGCAGTGTCTGTGGAGTTGACATTTCAGGCCAAGACTCTACATCAGAACTGGAATGGAAAGGGGCAGAAGCCAGAGTAACAATGTGGGTGGAGGGAAAGAAGTACAAATTGGCAATTGATAGGTGAGACCAGGTGAGCTTAAAGGAGGATGTGTGGGTTGGGGTGGGGCGATGAAATAAGAAGCTGAGAGGTAATAGGTGGAAGAAATAAAGGGCTGAAGAAGGAGGAATCTGATAGGAGAGGACAGTAGACCCTGGAAAAAAGGGAAGGAGGGGGTCTTGGGCAGGTGAGGAGAAGAGAAGGGGTCAGAGGGTTACCGGATAGAAGAGAAGAAAGGGAAGGAGGAGTGGACCAGAGGGAGCTGATGGGAAAAGAAGGGGTCAGAAAGGAGAGGAGAGTAGGCCATGTAAGGAGGAGAAGGAGGAGGGGAACCAAAGGGAGATGATAGGCAGGTGATGAGAAGAGAAGGGATGAGAGGGCAACCAGAATGGAGAATGGAAAAAGAGAGAAGAGTGACAGGGGAGAAATTACCAGGTGGTTGAGAAATCAATATCATGCCATCAAGTTGGAGGCTACCTGGACGGAATATGAGATGCCTCTCCTCCAATCTAAGAGTGACCTCACCATGAGAGTGGAGGAGGCCATAGACCGACATGTCAGAATGGGAAAGGTAGGTTCAATTGAAACGAGTTCAATTGCTCTGAGAAATAACTTCCCTCCACAATACCCTTGTGTATTTCTAACTTCTGCTGTGCTCTGATAAATTATGATGCATGAAAGTAAGGGATTTTTTTTAACAAGTTATCAGACTTCTTTTTAAAAGAGAAGAAATAAATGTGCATCTCTCTGGCAGCTGTGCATTTCAAGAGACTTGCTAACTAATCGTCTTCCAACAGGATGCTATTCTCTTCTACATCCCTCAGATTGTCCAAGCTCTTCGATACGACAAGGTAAGGAATACATTGAATTAGTCTGATGAAAGATAAGTAGTATTATGTTTGAACAGTTTACACCTGGTTATTTTGTTTGCAACATTGAACTGAAAGGTTGAGAAACTCATCAAAATAGGTTTATTTTTGTCCCTCACTGTTGGTAATATGTTGTAGGATTTAAGAATGAGGTTATTTGTAGATAACTTGATGGCCTGTTTCTATCCTAACGCTGGTTCAGTGGTCCAATTTAGTATCAGAGAATGTATACAACCTAAAATTCTTACTCTTGCAGACATCCACGAAACAGAGAGGAAAAAATCCCAAAGAATGAATGACAGAAAGCGTTTGAACTCCAAAGCCCCACTCACCCCTCCCACACATAAACAGCAACAAAAGCATCAATCCACACCCCCTCCCCATCACCCACCATGCAAGCCGTAGCAAAGCCCCCACAGACCATGATCTAGAGTCCATCAAAAACAACTGTCCATCCCAAAACTTCGACATCCCAGGCAAGCTCTCTCTCTCACTAATGAAGGAGAGAGAGGTATCGCTCCTGCCACAGCGAGAGAGGATTCCAACAGCTCGCTGCTACAATCTGCAGCGTTGCTTATTCGAGTCCCCAGCAGACTCTCTCTCACCATCAAAAGAGAGAGTGAGATCACTCGAATACAGAGGTCTCCAACAGCTGTGCCCGCTGTCTCGATATTTCAATCTCCCACAGCACTTCAGTTGGCAACATGGGCGAGGAATTGAGTCATCTTCAGGGCTGCACCCCGAAGGCACATGTCATCCAAGCCACTCCTGGAGATACTGAAATGCGGGTCGCTTGGCGATTTCCGAAAGCAAGAACCCACCCCCCCGTGAAGGACGTAGTTTGAGGGCAGTTGTTGATCATGGACTCCAACAGGACCCCAACCACCTTGGGAAAAAAAATGAGAATATAAAAGCAATGATGTAATGTTGAGACTTTATGAGGCACTGGTGAGGCCTCATTAGAGTATTGTGAGCAGCTTTGCGCCCCTTATCTTAGAAAGGATGTGCTGAAACTGGAGAGGGTTCAAAGGAGGTTCACAAAAATGATTCTAGGATTGAATGGCTTGTCATGTGAAGAGTGACTAATGGTTCTGGGCCAATATTCACTAGAGTTCAGAAGAATGAGGGGTAACCTAATTGAAACCTATTGAGTGGTGAAAGACCTCGATAGAATGGAGAGGATGTTTCCTGTAGTGGGAGAGTCTAAGACCAGAGGACACAGCCTCAGGATAAAAGGGTGTTCTTTTAGAATGGAGAGGAGGAGGAATTCCTTTAGCCAGAGAGTGCTGCAGCTGTGGAGGCCAAGTCTTAATGTGGTGTTATAGATTCTTGATTGGTCAGGGCATGAAGGGATATGGGGAGAAGGCAGGAAATTGAGGGAAAATGGATCAACCATGATTAAATTGCAGAACAGATTCGATGGGCCAAATGGCCTAATTCTGCTCCTATATCTTATGGTCTATAAAGGAAAAGAAAGACACACAAACAAGAGATTTAAACTGTTTCACAGATGAACTGGAAGAAGTTGTTCTGGTCCACGAAAACCTCTGGTGCCATTTTTAGCTCTCGTTGGCTTTGTTCACACTTGAGATTTGGATCAAAGGGATAAAGAGACATCCCTTTAACACTGAGGTGAGGAGGGATTTCTTGAGCTGGAAGGTGGTGAATCTGTGGAACTCACTGCCTCAGAGGAAGGTGGAGTCCACGTCTTTAGGTGCATTTAAGGCAGGGATTGATAGGTGCTTCATTAGTAAGGTGGGGTGGTGAAATATTATGGGGAGAAGGTGAGAGAATGGAGGTTGGGGGGAGAAAAAGCCATGATTGAATGGCAGAGAAAACTTGATGGACCAAATGGCCTTAATCTGCTTCTATGTCTTACGGTAGTTTCACTGTGACTGCTTCATAGCTTAGAAAATGTCCAGAACAATTGACTCCACAGTCACAGCGATCAGACTCCTGTGTCTTTATGGATCTCATAGCGTTTCCAGGTTTTGCTGGTCATGTTCCTGATCTATAGATTTCAACTTTCCTTTTCCGAGGCAAATTACTGGAATAGATCACACATCTTCGGGACTCATTGTTAGCATGACACCATCACAGCTCAGGACCTTCCAGATTTCGGAGTTCAATTCCAGCACCATTCTGTAAGGAGTCTCTGTGTGTCCTCCAGTCACCTTAAAATTATGCCCCCAAATTAGCCATTCTATTTATTTAGAGATACAGCGCAAAGTTGGCCCTTCCAACCCTTTGTGCTGCACCACCCAGCAACCCCAACAACTCCAGTTTAATCCTAACCCAATCATGGGGCAATTTACAATTACCAGTTAACCTACCTGGTTCTTATTTGGACTATGGGAGGAAACTGAAGCATCTGGGGAAAATCCCACACACTCCATGCGGAAGAATATGCAGAGACTCCTTACCGAGGACGCTGGATTGAACTTAAAACGCCATTACCCTGAGCAACAATAGTGTCATGCTAACCACTATGCCAGGGGTCCCCAACCTTTTTTGCACTGCAAACCGGTTGATTATTGACAATATTCTTGCAGACCAGCCAACCCAGGGTGAGGGGGGGGGGGGAGAGTGGGGGTAGGGTTGACAACGGACAAGAGTAGCAGTCAAATACGTTGTTTACCCCGAGAAAGACTACCATGACCATGAAGCCTTGTGCGGGCACCAGTGTGCATGCGTGTATGTGCCGATTTTCTTCTACAAGTTGTTTTTGGCGATTCTCTTTCGGGGGCGGGGGGGATGTTAATCACAACCGGAATATAGGTGATAAGTGGCTAGTAAACTCAATTTCGTTTCTAAAAGGGTTCATCTAACGATTTTAATATTAAACACACAGCGTATATTTTCCTCGCATGAATTTAGTGATAAGTCAATTATCAGGGGAGGACAGGGGAGCTTGAAGTAAGTGTTGAACGAACTTCCAGTATAAATGGTAGAGGCAGGTCCGATATTATCATTTAATGAAAAATTGGATAGGTATATGGACAGGAAAGGAATGGAGGGTTATGGGCTGAGTGCAGGTCGGTGGGACTAGGTGAGAGTAGTGTTCAGCACGGACTAGAAGGGCAGAGATGGCCTGTTTCCGTGCTGTAATTGTTATATGGTTATATAAGTCACTTATAAGTCAATAGCATCATAACATTTTAAGTAACATTTGGATATTAAACACACAGCACATACTTTCCCCCTATGAACATATAAAATCATTGCAACACACCAATATCGCTGAATCAGTGGAAGCCCTGGGCTTGTTTCCCTGCAACAACATGGAGGGGTGACGGGAGACAGCGATACTCGAACGGGGTTCCTTATGTCCAGTCTATTCCGCAATTTAGTTTTTGTTGCATTCATTGCAGAGATACGTTGGAAATGGAAGCAAAGTTTTCAGTGCTTTCATGGCTATCTCAGGATATTTAGCCTTGACTTTGATCCAGAATGCCGGCAGAGATGTTATGTCAAATATACTTTTCAGCCCGTCGTCATTTGCAAGCTCGAGGAGTTGATCTCCTTCCCGCGCTGACATGGATGACGCGTGCGTAATGACCTCGCGTGTGTTCAAGCTCAACAGTGGCCGTGACAGGGAGTGAGGAAAGGTGCAGCTGACTCATATCGCCAAATCATATCGATTCCTCGTAGCGCATGCTTTGCGGCCTGATGGTTGGGGACCACTGCACTATGCTACTTTGATGCCCCTTCTTTATATGCATATTACATACACGATGCCAGGTCTTACCAACGTCTCCCTTTAACTTAGGCCCCCTTGGCTTAGTCTAACCAACATCTCCCAATAATTCAGGCTCTCTAGACCTAGTCTAACCAGCCCCCCATAATTCAGGCCATCAAGTCCTGGCAACATCCTCATAAATCTTTTATTTTTATTTTCATTTTCATTTTCATTTAGCGATACAGTGCGGAGTTGGCCCTTTTGTCCCTTCAAGCCGCGCCGACCCAGCATCCCCAATTTAACCCTAACCTAGTCACAGGACAATTGACATGACTGTTTAACCTACCCTGTATATCTTTGGAATGTGAGAGAAAACTGGACCGTTCAGGGAAATCCTATGCATTCCATGGGGAGGAGAGGACCATAAAATACAGGGGCAGAATTAGGCCATTTGGCCCATTAAGTCTGCTCTGTAATTTCATCATAGCTGATCCATTTCTCTCTCAGCCCCAATCTCTGGCCTTCTCCTTATATCCCTTCATGCCCTAACTAATCAAGAATCTATCAAACTTTGCCTTAAATATACCCAATGACTTGGACACCACAGCTGCCTGTGGCAACAGATTCCACTCTCTGGCTAAAGAAATTCTGTTCTAAAAGGGCACCTCTCTATTCTGAGGCCGTGTCCTCTAGTCTTGGACTCCCCCACCATAGAAAACATCCTCTCCACGTCCACTCTATTAAGGCCCTTCATCATTCAATAGGTTTCAATGAGGTCACCCCACACTTTTCTGAATTCTAGTGAACTCCAGACTCCGACACCCTGAGCTGTAATAGCGTCACACCCTTTAGAGTCATGGAGTCGTAGAAAAGTACAGCACAGAGTAAGACCCTTCGACCCATTTGCCAAACATTTAAGCTGCTGTCAGCCTGCACCAGGACCATACCCCTACCCTTTGACCTGGATGACCCTACCAAGAGCAAAAGCATAAAGCCCTGACTACAGCCAGCATAGCTCTCTGGGTCGACTGCATTTCTTTATGCAGTTTCTTTGAATTAAACAAAATAAGGCAAGTTCTCCAGCTGCAGAGAACAACAAATGCCGTGCATTCTAATAGAACTTCATCTTCACCTGTCATTTCCATTCATTCATGTTCTTTACAAATTATTCTAGATGGGCTACGTAAGGGAATACATCTTGTGTGCAGCTGCCAAGTCACAGCTTTTAGGTCATCAGTTTATTTGGAACATGAAAACCAACATATTCACTGATGAAGAAGGCAGTCATAAAGACCGTAAGTATTGATCCTGTGGTACTGCACAAGAACAGTGGTTGTGTATCTATTGTGATTAGTCATAGTCATACTTTATTGATCCCAGGGGAAATTGGTTACTTACTTACTGATGTAACGCCGCTGGTGTTTAGAGCAGCAATGAAGCTCCTCCATCTCTGGTGGTGTTCAGGGCTTGCTTCATTGTGCCAGTAGCTTCCTCTCGGTTTTCACTACTGTCAATCATGCAAGTCCCGGGCGGAGACTCAGTTGCACTCGGATATAGAAGGATTCTTCATTGCTGTTTCCCTAACAGTTTTGTTGACCAGTCACGGTTACCGCCCCCCTAACCCCCCAGAACCTGGAGGACTGGTGGACCACTCGTAGTCTGGCCTGTACCCTTTGACCTGTTTGGCATGAGTGACCCTACCAAGAGCCAAAGCATAAAGCCCCGACACCAGGCAACATGGCTCTCCAGGTCATGGAGGCACACAAACCTCCAAACCAAAACAAAGTTGTGATCCTCTGGGAGGCAGATCGTGATGTTGACAGGAATTTCTTTTTTAAATCCATCACCAGCGAATAGTTCTGACTTTGTGCATTCCTTCCCTGGTTATCTTTTTGCTCTCAATATACTAATGGAATCTCTTAGGATTTAAATGCTAAACATCAAGAGTTAATTCATCATCATCATTACATGCTGCTTTTTATGATGTAAACAATCATACTCTTATGACCGTGATTGTTCTTAGCAAATTTTTCCATAGAAGTGGTTTGCCATTGCCTTCTTCTGGGCAGTGTCTCTACAAGACGGGTGACCTCAGTCATTATCAATACTCTTCAGAGATTTCTCTGGTTGCATAACCAGGACTTGTATATGTATCAGCCGCTCATATGACCATCCACCGCCTGTTTCCATGGCTTCAAGTCAAGTCAAGTCACTTTTTATTGTCATTTCGACCATAACTGCTGGTACAGTACACAGTAAAAACGAGACAGTGTTTTTCAAGACCATGGTGCTACATGAACAATACAAAAACTGCACTGAACCACGTAAAAAACAACACAAAACTACACTGGACTACAGACCTACCCAGGACCGCATAAAGTGCACAAAACAGTGCAGGCATTACAATAAATAATAAACAAGACAATAGGCACAGTAGAGAGCAGTAGGTTGGTGTCAGTCCAGGCTCTGGGTATTGAGGAGTCTGATGACTTGGGGGAAGAAACTGTTGCGCAGTCTGGTCGTGAGAGCCCGAATACTTTAGTGCCTTTTGCCAGATGACAGGAGGGAGAAGAGTTTGTATGAGGGGTGTGTGGTGACACTGATCAGGTGGAGGGGGTAGTGGGGGAGGGAGGCTAGGCTGGTGCTACACCTTGCCCAAGGGTGACCTGCAGGCTAGCAGAGAGAAGGAGTGCCTTACACCTCCCTTGGCGAAGATGTATCTACACACTGCCACCCTAAAGAGTTAATTATTTCAGCCAAGTTTGGCACAAAGGAGAAAGTTAATGTGAGGTGCTTCAGACTGCAGAAAATGGCCCTAATATTTTCAAGAGATCGATTCCCTCAGTGGGGCTGTGATTTTGATGGAACAATCTCTTGGGTGGACTTGCAAAACAAGACTTGTGTGCACAATAACTTTCCAGAGTGCAGCTGGGTGGGGACATCAGCAATGGAGCCAAATTCCAGCCTCTAAAGCATGTGAAGATTAATGGGTGGATTCCCCACGAGCTATTGTCACTGCCCAATCAAGCTGATGAATGGGGTTTGGCATCAAACTGTGGAAAATCTGCCTTTCCAATGCCGCAGATCCACATTAAAGGGAGAGATCAAAAATAAAGAACTCTGATGACAGCTAAAAACTGGAGGAAATAGTTACCTGCTTGTCACTTAGTTGGCAAATTGCCCTGATCCTGCTCCAAGTAAACATTGAGATGAACAGTATTCAAATCCTGAATGGACAGATGTCATCATAAACACAAGATGCTGAAGGAAGTCAGCAGTCAGGCAAAACGTAGAGTCGACGTTTTGGGTTGAGACCCTTCATCAAAACTCAGCCCAAAGCATCAACTGTTTATTCATTTCCATAGATGCTGTCACGGATAAACTAGTGAAATTTAAGAGACTACTAGACAGGTATATGGAGGAACTTAAGGTGGGGGGTTATATGGGAGGCAGGGTTTGAGGGTCGGCACAACATTGTGGGCTGAAGGTCCTATACTGTGCTGTACTGTTCTGTGTTCTGTCTGACTTGCCGAGTTCCTCTCGCTGTTTTTGTGTGTTGCTCTGGAATTCCAGCACCTGCAAAGTATCTAGTGTTTATGTCTTATGTCTAGTATTAAATACTGATATCCAGTTCTTCATAAGTCTTAATTGTTCGTTAACTGACTTGTTTGTCAGTTCAGAGTGCAAAAGCTGGCCCTGCAACCAGGCTGGGAACTGAGTCTGCTGTCAAAGCTCAGGGACATTAAGGTTTGTGGCTGGAGCCACTCAGTGGAAAATTAATAATTTTATTGTGTAAAAAATTGTGAAATGTAAGTGTAAACACAGGAGATTCTGAAGTTGCTGGAAATCCAAAGAAACAGACACAAAATGCTGAAGGAAATCAGCAGGTCAGGCAGCATCTATGGAGGGGAATAAACCCCGATGTGTACTGATGAAGTGTCTCAGCCCGATTGTTTATTCTCCTTCATAGATGCGGTCTGACCTATCGGGTTAATAGAACCTAGGACATAGAACAGTACAGGCTGTTCAGCCCACAATGTTGTGTTAACCTTTTAACGTACTTGTAAGATCAATCTAACCCTTCCTTCCTACGTAGCCCGTCATTTTTCTATCATCCATGTGCTTTAAGAGTCTCTTAAATGCTCTAATGTATATGCCTCTATCACCATTCTCTTTGGGGGAAAAACACTTACCTCTGACATTCCCCCTCGGCCCCCCCCCCCCGGCGTTCCTTTACTCCAATCATTTTTAAATTTTGCTCTTTGGTATTACTCATTTCCACCCCGGGAAGAAGTATTTGGCTATCCACTCAATTAATGCCTGTTATTATCTTGTACTTGGTGGCAGGGTAGAGATACATCACTACCGAAGGAGGTTTAAGGTGCAGGTCACCCCTGGGCAAGGTGCAGCGCCTGCTTAGACCCCCAGTCAGAGTCACATGAAATCGTGGGAGCAGGTGGTGGATGGTCGTATGAGCACCAGGTTCATGTCACAAGTCCTGGTTATGTGACCACTGATGCCAGGCAGGCAATCTCTGAAGAGTATTGAAAATCACCGGAGTCACCTGACCTGTAAAGACACTGCCCAGAAGAAGGCAATGACAAACCACTTCTGTAGAAGAAAAATTTGCCAAGAACTATCATGACCGTGGAGACCATGATCAACACGGCACATAATGATAATGATGATAATTATTTTGTACACCTCTGTCAAGTCGCCTCTCATCTTCCTTTGCTCCAAAGCTCCTTCAACATTTTGTGTGTGCTGAAATAAAATTGTGCTGGGTGTTATTACAGTAGCATCCAATACCTGCTGGTTCTATTAACAAAGTTTTACTATAATGGTTTTCTATGTGTTTTGCTGGCAGCTGATATCGGCGACTTACTAGAACAACTGATTGAAGAGATCACTGTGTCTCTGTCTGGCCCAGCAAAGGACTTCTACCAACGAGAATATGACTTCTTCAACAAGATCACCAATGTCTCAGCCATCATTAAGTAAGATGGTTTCCTCTCTAAATCTCAGTCAGGGTTTGAAATGGATGCAATGAATGTTGTGTTACCCACGCCAGTTTACCAGGACCACTATCATTCCAAAAACTGCACGCAAGGATTTTTCATCTAATTTGAATCAGTCAGGAAAGAGGATAGAGGTTAAAGCTCAAAGTTCAAAGTAAATTTATTATGAATGTACTTACATATGTCACCATATATGACCCTGAGATTCATTTTCAAATAGTTCAATTTAATCCCAGCAAATGTATACAGTATACAACCTGAAATTGTTACTATTCTTGTGGGCATACTCAATAAATCTACAGAATAATAATAATAATAGAATCAATGAAAGACCACACCAATTTGGATGTTCAACCAGAGTGCGAAAGACAACAAACACAAAAAGAAGGAAATAATAAATAAATATGCAATAAATATCGAGAGCATAAGATGAAGAGTCCTTGAAAGTGAGTCCATTTGTTGTGGGAACAGTTCAGTCATGGGGGAAAAAGAAGTTAAGTGGTTATCCCCTTTGGTTCAAAAGCCTGATGGTTGAGGGGTAGTAACTGTTCCTGAACCTGGTGGTGTGAGTCCTGAGACTCCTGTACCTTCTTCCTGATGGCAGCAGTGAGAAGAGAGCATGTCCTGGGTGGTGGGGGTACCTGATGGTGGATGCTGCTTTCCTGTGACAGCGCTCCATGTAGATGTGCCCAGTGGTGGGGAGGGTTTAACCTGTGATGGACTGGGCCATATCTACTACTTGTTGTAGGATTTTCTGTTTAAAGACATTGGTGTTTCTATACGAGGCCATGACGCAGGCAGTCAGTACATTCTGCACTTCACATCTATAGAAGTTTGTCAAAGTTACTCTTCATTCTTCCTATTGAAGTGGATCACTTCATTAAACTTCAACTGCTATGTGTCTGCCCATTTCACCTGCTTCTTTACAGCCTGCTGCATTCTATTGCTATCTTCTTTGCAGTTCACTAAACCAGAAATTTAGCCTCATCTGCAAATTTTGGAATTGTGGCTTGTACTCAAGTCTGAGTCGTTAATAAAGATCACAAAATGCAGTGGTCCTAGGAGTGGCACTGTAGTGTAGCGGTTTGCACAACACTTTACAGTATGGGCTTAAATTCCCGACGCTGCCTGTCAGGAGTCTGTGCGTTTTCCCCGTGATTGGATGGGTTTCATTCTGGGTACTCTGGTTTCCTCCCACAGTCCAAAGACCTACTGGTTAGTATGTTAATTGGTCATTGTTCTA
The DNA here is from genome assembly GCF_963921235.1 of Mobula hypostoma. NCBI lineage: Eukaryota > Metazoa > Chordata > Chondrichthyes > Myliobatiformes > Myliobatidae > Mobula > Mobula hypostoma. The sequence continues at coordinate 62,823,160 of NC_086117.1, forward strand.
TGATTAGGCTAGGGTCATATTGGGGGTTGCTGGGTGCAAGGGTTGGAAGGGCCTTTTCTCTGCTATATCTCAATAAATAAATAATTAATGTGATCCTTGGGAGTAGACCTTACTCCTGTGTGAGAAACAACCATTCAACATGAGCCTCTATTGCTGTTTCTTGTACTTCAGACCTTGCAGATCATTGTACCTTGTACATCAATGTCCCTTTTATTCCCTGTGCTTCAACATTGTTAATTGACATCTCATCAAAAACCTTCTGAAATCCAAGTACATAAAATTAACTATATTTCGCTCAGCAACTCTTTCTTAAACTTCAACACAAAATTCCATCTAATTGGAAAAGAAGATTATTTCTCTCTGAAGCACAAGTGATTCTGAAGATACCAGATATTTTAAGAAACTCATGCAAAGTGCTGGGGGTCTCAGCAATTCAGGCAGAGAAATAAACAGTTGACAAATCAGGCCGAGTCCCTTCATTGGGATTCTTCTTTTACAAATCTGTGCTGATTCGCATTACTTAAATTCATTTTCATCCAGGTGACTTAGTCGTGTCCTGGATCAGTGTTTCCCCCAACCGAGGTTAACCTGACTGGCCTGTGCTGGCTGGGTTTATCCTTGGTTCCTCTTTCGAATGAGAGACTAATGTTTGTTGCTTTTCAGACTTCTGACACCAACCCACCTCCCCGTTTCAAAGAGCTTTGGAACATTATTGTCAATACCTATCTGATATCCTTCTGTAACATGAGGAAAATCTGCGGATGCTGGAAATCCAAACCAACACACACAAAATGCTGGGCGAACTCAGCAGGCCAGGCAACATCTATGAAGTAACGAGCTGGAAAGTTGATTGGGGAAAGAGGTGAAGGGGGAATCTGATAGGAGAGGACAGAAGGGGGAGGAGCACCAGAGGGAGGTGATGGGCAGGTAAGAAGAGAAGGTGTGAGAGGGAAATAGGAATGGTGAAGGAGAGGAGAGTTGGGGGGGAGGGGCAGGCAGTTACCAGAAGTTCAAAAAATCGATGTTCATGCCATCAGGTTGGAGACTACATGGACCAGATGGACTACATCCCAGAGTCCTGAGAGAGGTTGCTGAGGAGATAACAGATGCATTGGTTGTGATTTTTCAAGAATCACTTGAATGTGGCATGGTCTCGTAGGACTGGAAGATTGCAAATGTTACTCCACTCTTTAAAAGGGGAGGAAGGCAAAAGAAAGGAAATTATAGGCCAGTTAGCCTAACATCAATGGTTGGGAAAGTCTTGGAGTCTATTATTGAAATGAGATTTCGGGGTACTTGGAGACTAACGATAAGACGATAAGATAAGATATGTCAAAGTCTGCAAGGTTGATGTAAAGGGAAATTTTGCCTGACAAATCTGTTAGAGTTCTTCAAGGAAGTAACAAGCAGAGTGGACAAAGGAGAGACAGTAGATGTCACTTACTTGGATTTTCAAAAGGCTTTTGATACGGTGCCACACATGAGGCTGCTTAACAAGATAAAATCCTAAGGCATACAGGAAAGATACTGGCATGGATAGAGGAATAGCTGACAGGCAGGAGGCAGTGAGTGGGAATAAAAGGGGCTGGTTGGCTGCCAGCGACTAGTGGTGTTCCTCAGGGGTCAGTATTGGGACCACTACTTTTCACATTCTTTGTCAATGATTTGGATAATGGAATTGATGGCTTTGTGGCAAAGTTTGCTGATGATTTGAAGATAGATGGAGGGATAGGAAGTGCTGAGAAAGCAATGCAATTGCAGCAGGACAGGCAAATTGGAAGAATAGGCAAAAAAAGTGTGAGATGGAATTCAGTGTTGGGAAATGTATGATATTACATTTTGATAATAGGAACAATAGAGCAGACTATTATCTAAATAAGGAGAAAGTTCAAACATTAGAGGTGCAGAGGGACTTGGGAGTCATCATGCAAGACTTCCTGAAGGTTAATTTACAGGTTGAATCTATGGCAAAGAATGCAATGTTGGCATTTATTTCAAGGGGAATAGAATATATAAGTAAGGAGATAATGCTGTGCCTTTATAAGACACTAGTCAAGGACGTATTTGGAGTATTGTCAGCAGTTTTAGGTCCCACGTCTCATAAAGGATATGTTGTCATTGGAGACAGGTTCATGAGGATGATTCCAGGAATGAACAGGTTAACATATGGGCCTGTATTTACTGGACTTTAGAAGAATGTGTGGGGATTTCATTGAAACCTATGGAATGTTGAAAGGACGAGATAAGGTGGATGTGGAAGGATGTTTCCTATGGTGGGGTATCCAGAACTAGAGGGCACAGCCTCAAAATTGAGGGGTGACCTTTTAGAAGAGAGGTAAGGAGGAAATTTTTTAGCTAGAGAGTAGCAAATCTGTGGAATGCTCTGCCACAGACTGCTGTGGAGTTCAAGTCTGTGGGTATATTTTGAAGCAGTCAGGGCATCAAAGGAAGGCAAGTGTATGGGTTTGAGTAGGATTCGGGATTAGCTATAATGAAATGAGAGAGCAGACCTGATTGGCTGAATGGCCTAATTCTGCTCCTGTCTTGTGGTCTTATGGTATACCCAGAGAGAATCGAAGGTGTTGCTCCTACAACCTGAGTGTGTCCTCATAGTGTCAAAAGACGAGGCCATAGACTGACATGTCAGAATAGGAATGGGAAGTGGAATTGAAATTGATATTCTGATACAGGGTCTCAGCCCGAAACGTCATCTGTTTAGTCTTTTCCATAGATGTTGCCTGGCCTGCTGAGTTCCCCTAGCATTTTGTGTGTATTGCTTTTGATATTCTTCTGTACTTCCCACAAAATGCTGGAAATTGGTTCTCAGTGACCTACTTTAAGTTTAACTATCTGTTATTAGAAAAAGATTAGTTTTATTGTCACATGTGCATTAAAACATACAATATTTGTTTGTGTCAACGACCAACACGGGCCATGGATGTGCTGGGGGAAGCCTGCAGTTGTCACTGCAATTCTGGTGTCAACATTGCATCCCTACAACTTACAAACCCTAACCAGTTCACTGTTGCAGGAAAGCAGCATCCCCACCACATGGGACATGCCCTCTTCTTGGTGCTGCCATCAGGAAGAAGGTGCAGGAGCTTCAGGACCCACACCACCAGGTTCAGGAGGAGTTACTACCCTTCAATCATCAGGCTCTTGAAACAAAGGGGATAATTTTAGTCAACTTCACTTGCCCCATCATTGAAATGTTCCCCCAACCAATTGACTCACTTTTAAGGGCTCTTTATCTCATGTTCTCAATATTTGTTGTTTATTATTATTTCTTTCTTTTTGCATGTACACAATTTGTGTCTTTTGTACAGTGGTTGAACACCTAAGCTGATGTGATCTTTTATTGATTCTATTATAGCTATTATTCTATAGATTTATTGAATATGCCCATAAGAAAATGAATCTCAGGATTGTACATGATGACATATATGGATTTTGATAATAAAATTTACTTTGTACTTTGAAACTACCCTCTTCCCGTGTGAAGACAGTTATACAATTGCAGTAAGCTGCATGTTTCTGGTTCTTTTTGAAAGGAGATTGAGGATAAGGTCATGTCAGATTGCTTCTAAAGTTGATGTGAGAAATGAACCATTGTACCATAACTAGTGCTGTCATTCAGATAATCATCTGTTGCAAAAAATCTGGTGTTATATCTGTTCATAGCTTTTTCTTTTACTGTTAGTATTTCTGTCAGTCAGCACTTTGATAAATGTCTGACTTATTCCTTTCCAAAGATCCAAGAATTCTGGGGACACATGATAAAGCCTCTATTGCACTAAAGTAGCCTCCCTTTATCTGCAGTATCATAAACAATGGAATTTCATTTCTCCTAGCTGTCCAATCTCTCTTGTTCTCTCTCCTTCTAGTTTTCTCACTCTATCTCATCTCTTCCAATCTTTTGCTTTCTCTCCTCTCCCAGTTTTGCTCACTCTCTCCCTCTCCTCTCCCATTTTTGCTCTCTCTCCTCTCTCCAATTTTTCCTCTTTCTCTCCTCTCTCCCATTTTTGCTCTCTCTCCCTCTCTCCTGTTTTTGCTCTCTCTCTCCTCTCCCATTTTTGCTCGCGCTCTCTCCTCTCTCCCATTTTTGCTATCTCTCTCTCCCATTTCTGCTCTCTCTCTTTCTCTCCTCTCTCCCACTTTTGCTCGCTCTCCTCTCTCCCATTTTTGCTCGCTCTCTCTCCTCTCTCCCATTTTTGCTCACTCTCTCTCCTCTCCCATTTTTACTCTCTCTCTCTCTCTCTCCTCTCTCCCATTTCTGTTGTCTCTCTCCTAGTTTTTTCTTTCTTTTTCCTTGTTCTAGCTAATTCTTTTCTCCTCTTTTCATTCTCTTTCCTGTCATTCATTGTATCTCTCATTTTCTCTCTCTGCCTTTCTCTTTCTCCTTGATCTCTGTCTCTCACTCTCACCCTCACCCTCTGATTATAGCTGGGTGAAGTTAATTTCTGTGAGAAAGTGCCGTTGAATGCAGCAGAAATACAGGAAACATGGAATCTTACCGTGACGTTCCTTATCTTTAGGCCTTATCCTAAAGGAGAAGAGAGGAAAAAAGCCTGTCTGAAGGCCTTGTCAGAGGTTAAAGTCCAACCAGGTAAGAGAGAGTCTTCTCATGTTGCCTCCTGGTTCCCGAGTTTCTGTTGGTACTTGTCTTTCATTCGTTCATTATGTGCCATGTTGTATGACGTAGGTGATCATGGTCTTTACAGAAGTGTTTTGTCATTGTCTTCTTCTGGATAGTGTTTTTACAAGATGGGAGACTCCAGCCATTATCAATACTCTTCAGAAGCTGTCTGCCTGGCATCAGTGGTTGCATAACCAGGACCTGTGATACGCACCAATTCCTCGTACAGCCATCCAGTACCTGCTCCTGTGGCTTTACGTGACCCTGATCAGGGGTGGGTGAGGAGGGCTAAGTAGGTGCTACATCTTTACCCAAGGCTAACCTACAGGAGTGTCTTTGGTAGAGACATATCTCCACCTCACCACCCAACTTGTCTTTACCCATCTTTAAACATAGAAACCTACAGCACAATACAGGCCCTTCGGCCCACAAAGCTGTGCCAAACATGTCCTTACTTTAGAACTACCTAGGCTTACCCATAGCCCTCTATTTTTCTAAGCTGTATGTACCTATCCAGGATTCTCTTAAAAGACCCTATCATTTCCACCTCCACTGCCGCCGCCCGCAGCCCATTCCATGCACTCACCACTCTCTGTGTAAAAAAACTTACCCCTGATATCTCCTCTGTACCTAAAGTTGGAGTGTTGTAGTTTGGGAGTCTTTGCAACAGGAATCTAAAGTGTGGTCCTTATTATTTCTTTAATACCAATTGTTATGCTTTGTATCTCCAAAAACTAATCCAAAGGAAAACTCAGGAATCAGAATCAGAATTGGGTTTAATATCACCAGCATATGTGATGAAATTTTTTCTCTTTGCAGCAGCAGTGCATTGCAGTACATGATTAATTACAGTAACTGTATGTAGTAAATAGTTAAATTACATAAGTAGTACAAAAATAGAAATAAAACAAGTAGTGAGGTAGTGTTCATGGGTTGAATGGCCATTCAGAAATCGATGGCAGAGGGGAAGAAGCTGTTCCTGTATCATTGAGTCTGTGCCTTCAGGCTCCTATACCTCCTTCCTGATGGTAGCAATGAAAACAAGGCATGTCCTGGGTATTGTGAATCCTTAATATTGGGTGCTGCCTTTTTGATGCATCCCTCCTTGAAGATGTCCTGGATAATGTGCCTGCTTCATTTTACTCTTAGTGAGATGTGCCATATGATGTGGTGGCGTAATGATGTATGCCATTCACATACTTTTGCACATTACTCATAAAGAAAGAATGTTTAATCAAGCTGTGTATTTATGATATTACTCAAACATTGCTGAAATATTAAATACAAAACACCAAGTCAATTCAAGTCAAGTTTATTGTCATTTAACTATATAGATGCATACCATCAAACAAGACAACGTTTCTCCAGACCAGGACGTAAAGTAGTACACATAACTCACGTATAACACACAATAGCTTAGCAAATTAAAAATTAAATCTACAAATGAATTACGCATAGATAAACAAAGTAATGTGTAAAAATTAAATATTGTAGAGTATGGTACAAATTATTGGTGACACTTTGAATGCGATGCGGCAGGGAGTTCAGATGCCTAGTAGCCTGAGGGAAGAAACTGTTCTTGTCCTTATGCAGTCTTCTGCCTGATGGTAGAAAGTCAAAGAGGATGCTGCATGGATAGAAATTGATAATACTAAGTTCCCTGTGTAAGCAGCACTCCTGTGCTCCTGGTAAATGTCCTTGATGGATGGAGACCCTATGATCCTCTCAGCTGTTCCTACAGTCCTTTGTAGGGACTTCTGGTCCAATGCTCTGCTGCTCTCATACCAGCTGGAGATGCATCTTGTCAGGAGACTCTCAATGGTGCTCCTGTGAAATTCAGTTAAGATTCAATACATAATGATTGAAGATCGAGCATTCAGAAGTTTGTATTCTCTTGCTTTCAGGTTGTTACCTTCCTAGTAACCCAGAAGCAATCGTTTTGGATATTGATTACAAGTCAGGAACTCCTATGCAAAGGTGAAACTTGTCTTTACATTTACATCTCCTCTTGTCCATTCCTTTTATTAATTTATAAGGAGTTGTTTTGTGCTGAATAGGTATGTAATAGTAAACTAATCTTTAGTGTTTTCGTATTTCTATACAGAATCATGACATAGAATTTTGGGCGCCTTTGTAAATTATTGTGTTGTGTGTTATTTTATCCTGGCATCATCTCCCTTCCTTTCCGGTCCTGATAAAGGATCTCAGTGCAAAACATCAACTGTTTTTTAATTTCCAGGATGCTGCCTAACCTGCCGGGTTCCTCCAGCATTCTGCGCATGTCACTGAAAATTATTGTGTTTAGTTCTGGTTGTCTCATTATAGGAAGGATATGGAAGCTTTAGAGAGGGGTCAGAGGAGATTTACCAGGGTGCTCTCTAATCCAGCCAGCATGTCTCATGAGGATAGATTGAGCCCGCTAGCTCTTTTCTCTTTCAAGCCAAGGAGGATGAAAGGTGACTTGATCAGATGTGTACAATATTATAGGAGGCATAGATAGAGTGGACAGCCAGAGACTTTTTCCCAGGTTGGCAATGGCTAATAGAAGAGGGAATTATTTTAAGGAGCAAGGATTTTGGCCTGAAACATCAACTGTTTATTCACTATATACTGCCTGACCTGCTGAGTTCCTCCAGCATTTTGTGATTGTTGCTCATAATTTTAAGGTGTTTTGTGGAAAGTACAGGAGGAATATCAGAACTAGGTTTTTATACAGAGAGTGGTGAGTGGGTGGAATCCCCTGGCAGCACTACTAGCAAGACGGATTTAAGAGATTCTTGGAGAAACACAGGAATGAAAGCTGCAGTACTGTTGCGGTTAGAACAACACTATTACATCTCGAGGCATTCCGGAGTGTGGATTTACATTCTGGTGTCATTTTGTAAATCCTCCCCGTGGAATGCATGAGTTTTTCTCCGGGTGTCCGGTATCCTCCCATTGTCCAAAGATGTACCAGGTAGGTTAGTTGGTCATTTTAAATTGTCCCGTGATTAGCTTAGGGTTAAATCAGTGTTGTCGAGGGTTGCTGGGCAGCATGGCTCGAAGGGTCAGAAAGGTCTACTCCACACTGTATTGCTAAATAAATAAAAAAGAGTAAAATGGAGGATTGTGTGGGAGGAGAGGATTAAATTGATCTTGGAGAAGGTTAAACGGTCAGCACTATATTGTGGGCGAAAAGGCCTGTACTCTGCTATAATGTTCTACAATCAATGCTTGTGTTTTTGATTTATTCACAGTGCAGCCAAAGCTCCGTACCTGGCAAAGTTTAAAGTAAAGCGATGTGGAGTAGCTGAACTAGAAAAGGAAGGTCAGTAAAGATTTTACTCGTGTAACACATTGTAAAATCTACTTGAAGGAATGATTTTTTTATTTGAAACTGAAGAGTTCCAGTTTCCTATTCCTGATAATTTGGTGAGGCCTCACTTGGAGTATTGTGAGCAGTTTTGGGCACCTTACCTAAAAAAGGATGTGCTGATATTGGAGAGGGTTCAGAGGAGGTTCACAAAAATGATTCCAAGATTAAATGTTTATTGTACGAGGAGCGTTTGACGGCTTTGGCCTGTGCTCACTGGAATTCAGAAGAATGGGATTGGGGGTCTCATTGAAACCTATCAAACGTTGAAATGCCTCGATAGTGTTTGTGGAGAAGATGTTTCTTGTTTTGGTGGAGTCTAAGATCGGATGGCTGGGACTGAAGAGGAAAATGGATCAGCCATGATATATTGGCAGAGCAAACACAATAGGCCAAAAGGCCTAATTCTCCTCCTATATCTTTTGGTCTTTATGTGGACCTGTACAGAAAAACAAATCATTCGTTTTTCTTTCACTTCCCTGGAAAGGGCATGTTCTTCACTGCATTTAAATTGTGCCACTGAGTCGGGCAGGTAAGGGTCAGTCATTGTGGAGTTTCTTTTCTGCCATAAGCTCCTGCCTCATTAACTTTTCAAACTCCATCTTTCAAGGGCCAACTGATGTAGTCAAGGTCACCTCACTACTGCGTGTGGGAATAGTGTGAAATGGAGCTGAAATTCTCAAAGGCCAGCAGACTGGGGTTCATTACCACTGGTATATGGCATGAAATCTGTAGTTTTGTGGCAACAGTTGGGTGAAATACGAAAAACATTACTGTAAGAAATATATTAAAAATGAAATAATTACTGCAAAAAGAGAGCGAAGTAGTGAGGTTGTGTTCATGGACTGTTCAGAAATCTGTTCCTAAACATTCAGTGTGGGTCCTCAAAATATATACAGTATATGTAACTTCTGTGAGGTGGCAGGGTGGAGATACGTCTCTACCAAAGGAGGTGTAAGGCGCTCCTTCTCTCTGCTAGCCTGCGGATCACCCTTGGGCAAGATGTAGCACCTGCTTAGCCCCTTCCACCCCAATCAGGGTCACGTGAAGCCATGGGAGCAGGTGGTGCATATCACAAGTTCTGGTTATGTGCCCACTGACAATCTCCGGACTATAGATAATGGCTGGGCTCATCCATCTTGTAAAGACACTGCCGAGAAGGAGGCAATGGCAAACTACTTCTGTAGAAAAATTTGCCAAGAGTAACCATGGTCATGGGAAGACCATGATCGCCCATGTCTTACGACACGGCACATATCAAACAAATGAACTCCCATGAATGTCACAATCATTATTCCACTATCAGTAAAATAAAATAGACATGCTTCCTCATTTTCTGGTTTGCTATTCAGGAAAAAAAGTAAGTCTGAATGGTTACTTAAGCCCTTTGATGTCTCTGAATTCGCTATAGAGCAAGCAGGCTGAAAATCTGGTGGCTTGGAAATGGTTTCATGACATATCTTGTCACATGAAGGCCTCTTGGGTTATCATTTGTGGTGTCTCTTTGAAAGATCATTTTTATCTGGATGAAACTTCTATTGTACAGTTTTTTGCTCATATCTCCACAATTCACCTCTTTTTGTGCAAGCCCAGTGGATATATTTATTTCAAATTGTTATTAGTCCCAGCTAAACCATACCCATTAGGGCTCAGGTTGAGAGCAAAAACTAAAGATGTAATTACCAATTGAAACCTATTGAATGTTGAAAGGCCTCAGTAGAGTGGATGTGGAGAGGATGTTTCCTATGGTGGGGGAGTCTAAGAGCAGAGGACACAGCCTCAGAATAGAGGGGTGTCCTTTTAGAATGGAGATGACGAGGAGCTTCTTTAACCAGAGAGCAGTGAATCTGGGGAATTCATTGCCACAAGCGACTGTGGAGGCCAAATCATTGGGTATATTTATATTAGATTCAATCTTATTGTCATTGTGCCGAGTACAGATACAAAGCCAATAAAATGCAGTTAGCATCTAACCAGAAATGCAAAGAATAGTGTTATTTACAAAATAACTGCGAATAAGAAGTGCGTGCTACAGCACACAAATATAAAAGTACTGAGACAGTACAATGTGGGTGCAATACTGCTTAGCGCTGTGATGTGAGATTCAGCAGGGTCACAGCCTTAGGGAAGAAGCTCTTCCTGCGCCTGCTGGTGCGGGAGCGGAGGCTCCTGTAGCGCCTACCAGATGGGAGGAGAGTAAAAAGTCCATGGTTAGGGTGAGATGTATCCTTGATAATGCTTTTCGCATTGCCCAGGCAGCGTTTATGGTAGATGTTCTCAATGATAGGCAATTGGGTGCTGATAATCCACTGGACAGTTTTCACCACATGATGGAGTGCTTTGCGGTCCAATATGGGACAATTACCATACCACACTGAGATGCAGTTGGTGAGTATGCTCTCAATGGTACAGCAGTAAAAGTCCATCAGTAAGACAAAGGTTGATAGATTCTTGATTAGTCAGGACATGAAGGGTTACAGGAAGAAGGCAGGGAATTGAAGCTGAGAGAGAAAATTGATCAGCCATGATGAAATGGCAGAACAGACATGATTTTGCACAGTACTGCTGCCACAAAAAATCAAATATCATGACACATATATATACCTGATTCTATATGGGTTTCTATTGTGGATTGAAAGTGGGAAGGGGGCGGGGAGAGGGGAGGGAGCTCAAAACACCAGAGGGACAGAATCAGAATCAGGTTTATTATCACCAGCATGTGGAGTGAAATTTGTTAACTTAGCAGCAGCAGTTCAATAAAATACATAATATAGAAGAAGAAAAATAATAATAATAAAGAAATAAGTAAATCAATTACAGTATACATATATTGAATAGATTAAAAATTGGCAAAAAAACAGAAAAAATATATGTTGAAAAAGTGAGGTAGTGATCATGGGTTCAATGTCCATTTAGGAATCGGATGGCAGAGGGGAAGAAGCTGTTCCTGAATTGCTGAGTGTGTGCCTTCAGGCTTCTGTACCTCTTACCTATTGGTAACAGTGAGAAAGGGGCATGCTCTGGGTGCTGGAGGTCCTTAATAATGGACACTGCCTTTCTGAGACACCGCTCCTTGAAGATGTCCTGGGTACTTTGTAGCCAACTAAATTTACAACCCTCTGCAGTTTCTTTTGGTTCTGTGCAGTAGCTCCTGGTATGGAGGGGCTATACTAGACAGAGATGCAGCCTCTCAGGACACCTACAGAGGTTTTTGAGTGTATTTGTTGACATACTAAATCTCTTAAAACCCCTAATGATGTATAATCGCTGTCTTGCCTTCTTTATAACTGCATCGATATGTTGGGACCAGGTTAGGTCCTCAGAGATCTTGACACCCAGGAAATTGAAACTGCTCAATATCTCCACTTCTGATCCCTCTATGAGGATTGGAATGTGTTCCTTGGTCTTACCCTTCCTAAAGTCCACAATCAGCTCTTTTGTCTTACTGACGTTGAGTGCCAGGTTGTTGCTGTGACACCATTCCACTAGTTGGCATATCTCACTCCCTCTCATCTCCATCTGGAATTCTACCAACAATGGTTGTATCATTAGCAAATTTATAGATGGTATTTGAGCTACGCCTAACCACACAGTCATGTGTATATAGAGAGTAGAGTAGAGCACACACCCCTGAGCTGCACCAGTGTTGATTGTCAGCAAGGAGGATATGTTATCACCAATCTGCACAGATTCTGGTCTTCCGGTTAGGAAGTCAAGGAACGAATTGCAGAGGGAGGTACAGAGGCCCAGGTTCTGTAATTTCTCAATCAGGATTGTGGGAATAATAGAAACATAGAAACCCTACAGCACAATACAGGCTCTTTGGCTCACAAAGTTGTGCCGAACATGTCCTTACCTTAGAACTACCTAGGCTACCCATAGCCCTCTATTTTTCTAAGCTCCATGTACCTATCCAAAAGTCTCTTAAAAGACCCTATCATATCCGCCTCCATCGCTGATGCCGGCAGCCCATTCCACGCACTCACCACTCTCTGCGTAAAAAAACTTACCCCTGACATCTCCTCTGTACCTACTCCCCAGCACCTTAAACCTGTGTCCTCTTGTGGCAGCCATTTCAGCCCTGGGAAAAAACTTCTGACTATCCACATGATCAATGCCTGTCATTGTCTTATACACCTCTATCAGGTCACCTCTCATCCTCTGTTGCTCCAAGGAGAAAAAGCTGAGTTCACTCAACTTGTTTTCATAAGGTATGCTCCCCAATCCAGGCAACATCCTTGTAAATCTCCACTGCATCCTTCCTATGGTTTCCACATCCTTCCTGTAGTGAGGCGACCAGAAATGAGCACCGTACTCCAAGTGGGGTCTGACCAGGGTCCTATATAGCTGCAACATTACCACTCGGCTCCTAAATTCCCTTTTGCCAATCAACTGTCCAGCTCTTGGCTCATCCCTCCCCCTCCTGTCTTCTCCTATCATTTCAGATCTCCCCCTCCCCCTCCCACTTTCAAATCTCTTACTAGCTCTTCTTTCAGTTAGTCCTGACGAAGGGTCTCGGCCCGAAATGTCAACTGTACCTCTTCCTAGAGATGCTGCCTGGCCTGCTGCGTTCACCAGCATCTTTTATGTGTGTTGCTTGAAATTCCAGCATCTGCAGATTTCCTCGTGTTTGCGCTAGCAATATATTTGTGCTTAAGACTTTTGCACAGTACTGTACAACCAATGCTCAACCTGTTTTGAACTGTGCATTTGCCCAAAGGGTAGAATGCAAATCCCTGGGGGTATTTTATCCATAATCATTAATTAAGGCAGCACAATAGCATAAAGATCAACGTAATGTTTCCAACACTAGTGATCTGTGTTTCTTTCATAACGTGGAATAGGATGTCTCCTGGCCAGTATGTTCTACATCTTGTTGCCAAAAAGAGCAGAAAATGCAGTCTTTTATCCTGTCATTGGAAGAATCTCAAAATGAATGACTTTAATATTTATTTACTTTTTTATTATTTGTATCCTTTTGTATATTGTTTGTCATTCTTCATTCATTTTATTGTATTCCTTTATTTTCCTATTAAAATGCCTGCATGAAAATGAATCTCATGGTGCTGCATGGTGACATACACACTCAGCGGCTACTTTATTAGAAACCTTCTGTACCTAAAGTGGCACTGAGTATATGTTGGTGGACTTCTGCTGTAGCTCATCCACTTCAAAGTTTGACATGTTGTGCATTCAGAGATGCTTTTCTACACACCACTGTTGTATCCTGTGGTTATCTGAGCTACTGTCTCCTTCCTGTAAGCTTAACCCAGTCTGGCCATTCTCCTCTGACCTCTCTGATACACAAGACATTTTCGCCCACAGAACTGCCACTCTGGATGTTTTTTGTCTTCCATACGATTCTCTGTAAACTCTAGAGATTACTGCATGTGTGAAAATCCTGAATATCAGCAGTTTCTGAGATACTCAAACTCCCCTGTCTGATACCAACAATCATCCCACAGTCAAAGTAATTAGATCACATTTCTTCCCCATGGTGATATTGGGTCTGAATAACATCTGAACCTCATGACCATGTCAGCACGCTTTTATGCATTGAGTTGCTGCCACATGATTGGCTGATTAGATATTTGCATTAATGAGCAGGTGTATCTAATAAAACGGCCACTGAGTGTCGATATTATAAACAACAGGGGTCACAGTGCTGGTACCTGAGAAGGAAAATGTTTAAACTATGCCAATGCCATCTCAGAAGAATCACTGGAGGCACTCAGATATCCATCAGTTCTGTCTTTATTTCAAAGTTTTCACCTCAGCATTTTTCTGAGTGTCTGTTATCCTCAGCGAGACAGTGAAGTGAGAGTGGGTACTGGTGGATGATTGGAGCTCACTGCAAATTAATTTATGGGCTTCAGAGTTTTTAAGGAGCTCAGATTTGCAGAGGGTGAAAGATGGGAGGGTGGTCAAACAGTGTTGGGATTGTCGTGTCCAGAGGAACAACAAAGATAGCACTAGATTTTGGCAGTGCTTGAGCTGAGCCAGGGTTGGAGCCGGGATATTTCAGAAGCAGTGACAGGTGGTCTTGGCGTAGAGACACACCTGATGCACTCCTCAAAGAGGCCATGGAGGTCTTTTTATGAACATCACTTTGTGTGTGTGATAACGGCTAATTTAGCAACTAGCTACTGCCATTATGCTGCTGGCGTTGAGGACAGCAGTGAAGGTGCTCGGTCTCTTGTGGTGTTCAGTGCTTCCTTCATCATGTCAGTAGCTCAGTTTTCACTACTGTCAAATCATGCAAGTTCTGGGTGGAGATTCAGGAAGATCTTTGTCCTCAGATGTAGAAAGTTTCTTCATGGCTGTTTCCATAAGTTTTGTTTTACCAGTTGGGGTTGTTAGCCCTGAGGGAACCCAACAACCTAGAGGACAGTAGACCGCTCTTAGTCTGCCCTCTACCCTTTGACCTGTTCGGCATGGGTGACCCCACCAACAGCCAAAGCACAAGGCCCTGATTCCGGACAACATATCTCTCTGAGTCATGAGGCGTGCAAGCCTCCAAACCACGACAAGGTTGTGGTCCTCTCAGGGGAAAGTAGCATTGATAGCCAAACTACTGGTTTATTTGGTCATGTTCTCCTTTGTGCTCTACAGCTAGAGTACAGTTTCAGTGGGATAGGATGGGGAAACAGGAGGAAGTGATTCCACTTGTTTTTGATGCAATTGTTTTATAAGTTTTGCCCATGTACATGATAGTTGTTCGTCAAAACCAAAAAATAAGTAGTACCAAGGCTAAATTTTTAAAAATTCTGAAAAGACTCATTAGAGCAGAATCTGAATCAGGTTTAATATCACTGGCATATGTGGTCAAATCTGTTGTCTTTGCAGCAGCAGTACAATGCAATACATGATAATAGAAACTGTAAATCACTGGAAGAATTGTACAGGCGTTTGTATATATGTGTATATAAGAACTAAGATCCTGTGGGACTTCCAAATACAGACTGATAAGTAGGTACGGGCCAACCAGCCAGACATTGTAATACTGGACAAGGAACTGAAGAAAGGAATAGTAATAGATGTGGCAATCCCGCATAACAGTAACAACAGGAAGAAAGAATATGGGAAGCTGGAGAAATACCGGGGCTTGAAAGAGCAGATAGAAAGGATGTGGAAGGTTAAAGTCGAAGTAATCCCAGTGGTGATGATGGGGGCACTTGGAGCTGTGACACCTGGACTGGGAGAGTGGCTCCAACAAATCCTGGGAACAACGCCTGAGATCTCGGACCAGAAGAGCGCAGTACTAGGAACAGTACTACAAACTCCCAGATCTCTGGTAGAGGACCCGAGATTGAGGGAAAAATACACTTTCACACCACCCATAAAGGTGAGAAAATATTATATATGTGAAACCTTCGCTGCTTCATTGGGCAGAGAATTCCACAGATTCACCACTTTCTGGGAAAAGCAGTTCCTCCTCATCTCCGTCCTAAAGCTACTGCCTGGAATCTTGAGGCTATGTTCCCTAGTTCTAGTCTCACCTCCCAGTAGAAACAACTTTTCTGCCTCTATGTTATCTATCCCTTTCATAATTTTATATGTTTCTATAAGATTTCCTCTCATTCTTCTGAATTCCAGCGAGTACAGTCCCAGGCAACTCAATCTCTCCTCATAGTCTAACCCCCTCAGCTCTGGAAACAACCTGGTGAACCTCCTCTGCATCGCCTCCAAAGCCAGTATATCCTTTTTCAAGTAAGGAGACCAAAACTATGTTTAGTACTCCAGGTGTGGCCTCACCAGCATCCTGTACAGTTGCAGCATAACCTCCCTGCTCTTAAATTCAATCCCTCTGGCAATGAAGGCCTACATTCCATTTGCCTACTTGATAGCCTGCTGCACCTGCAAACCAATCTTTTGTGATTCATGCACAAGCTCTCCCAAGTCTCTTTGCACAGCAGCATGCTGCAATCTTTTACCATTTGAATAATAATCTGCTCTTTCAATTTTCCTTCCAAAGTGGATGATCTCACATATACCAACATTGTTCTCCATCTGCCAGACCCTTGCCCACTCACTTATCTATATCTCTCTGCAGACTCTCCAGATCTTTTGCACAATTTGCTGTTCCACTCAATTTAGTGTCATCAGCAAACTTAGATACACTACACCCAGTTCCCTCTTCCAGATCATTAATGTATACTGTGAACATTTGTGGGCCCAGCACCGACCCCTGTGGCACACCACTCACCACTGATTGCCAACCAGAGTAACACCCATGTATCCCAACTCTCTGCTTTCTATTAGTTAACCAATCCTCTATCCATGCTACATTCTTTCCAGATGCCTTGCTATTTTTTCTTCAATGATAGCTGCAAGCATTTTCCCAAACAGATGTTAAACTAACTGGCCTGTGGTTACCTGCCCTTTGCCTACATCCTTTTTTGAACAGTGGCGTGACATTCACCGTCTTCCAATCCTCTGGGACCTACCCAGAATCTAGAGAATTTTGGTAAATCATCACTATAACCTCTGCCATTTCTTTCAGCACCCTGGGATGCATTCCATCAGGATCAGGGGACTTATCTACCTTCAAGCCCACAAGTTTGCTCAGCACCACCTCTTTAGTGATAGCTATTTTATTGAGGTCCTCACCTCCCATCACATCCATAACATCTCTCTTTAGCATGTTAGATGTGTCCTCCACTGTGAAGACCAACACAAAGTAGTCATTGAAAGCCCTGGCCACCTTTTCATTACCCAATATCAATTCCCCCTTCTCATCCTCCAAGGGACCTGCGTTCAATTTAGCCACCTTTTTCCGCTTTATATAATTATAAAAATTTCTACTATCCATTTTTATATTTTGTGCTAGTGTCTTTTCATTATCCAGCTTCCCTTTCTTTATTGTTTGCTTAGTGGTACAATAGTTCATAAAGAGAAAAGAAGTCGTGAGGTAGTGCTCAAGGTTCAATGTCCATTTAGAAATCAGATGGCAGAGGGGAAGAAGCTGTTCCTGAACTGTTGAGTGTGTGGCTTCAAGCTCCTGTACGTTCTTCCTGATGGTAGCAATGAGGAGTGGGCATGTCCTGGGTGATGGGGTCCTTAATGATGAATGCCCCCATTTTGAAGCATCGCTCCTTGATGATGTTCTGGTGGATGCTGGGGAGGCAGCATCTATGGAAAGAAAACTGAGTTAATGTTTCAGCTCAGAGCCCTCCCAGCTGTTTCCCTTTTAGTACATCGGTTTGACCATGTTGCACTTTACGGTAGATGAGCCTGCAGACTTTTGTCCTTCGGGATTGTCTGGATAAGGTATCAGGGTAGCTGAGTATGCCATGTTAGTGCAGTTGGGAGAATGTGGCAGGTGTGTATGTGGTTGTTTGATTGTATGGTGAATCAATTAGGCTTCTTTCGCGTGGTGGACTCTGGCTTTTAGCTTTCAAGTGCATATGTTTTTGTTTTGCTGGGCTTGGTTCCTAGCTCCCGCACTGCATGTTGCCCAGCCTGTGCTGTTCCTAGCATGACTCAATGACAACGTTCAATTATACTGTGCTGCCATGTGTACTGAGGATTCAGCACTTGGGAACCATTCCAAGCATTTTCCAATTTGAAACTAGAAAGTGCCTATTATTTTTAATTTTTAAACAATACTGTGTATCATTTCCGTATTTTAATAATTTAATCCATCCCTCCCCACCACTGAGAACATCTACACAGAGTGTTTCGCAGGAAAGCCTCATCCCTTATCAGGGACACCCACCACCCAGGTCATATTCTCTTCTTCCTTTTGCCATCAGGAAGTAGGTACAGGAGCCTCAGGACTCACACCACCAGGTTTAGAAACACTTATTACCCCTCAAACATCAGGCTCTTGAACCAGAGTGGATAACTTCACTAAACTTCACTTGGCCCATCATTGAAATATTCCCGCAATTTATGGAGTCACTTTCAAGAACTCTGCATCTCATGTTCTTGATATTTATTATTATTTCTTTTTGTATTTGCACAATTTGATGCCTTTTGGTTGAATGCCCAAGTTGGTGCAGTCTTTCATTAATTCTATTATGGTTATTATTGTATTATAAACTTATTGAGTATGCCAGCAAGAAAATAAATCTCAGGGTTGTATATGATGACATATATGTACTTTGATAATAAATTCACTTTGAACTTTCATCTTTTGACATATTATAAACCTAATAATAGGTAAACATAAATCATGAAGCAACATATTGCACTGAAGAATGTCACTGAGTTGAGGAATAACATATAGGAATATGCTTTCCAGGTCTGCGTTCCTCTTCAGAAGGTTCTGATGATTCTTCAGAGAAAGAAAACAGTGAAAGAATTTATTGGCAAGCTGCAATTTTTAAAGTTGGCGATGATTGCAGACAGGTAAACCCATTCACCCTGGGCTTGGTTCTATTACTGTATTGTAGTAAACAACTTACCTTTGTCATCTTTATAGGTTTGAAACAGTAAAGGTTATAGATTTAAAAAAAAACAGGGGTTCCCAACCTGGCTTCCACGAGCCCCTCAGTTCATGGTCGGGGTCCATGCATAAAAAAGGTTGGGAAACCCTGGTTTATATGAATTACACTGCCTTGGTACAGCAGCTAGCATGATTAAAGACTCCACACACCCTGCATATTCTCTCTTCTTCCCTTGTTGACAATCTTCAACTGATCTAGGTTAGGCAATTTGCTACGCAATTCTTAATTAATCCAAGTTCACACTTTATTGTCTCTGCACTAACAGCAATGTAACTATGTTGACCCCAGGCCAACAACTTAAATCATGAATTCTACTGTTCCCTCTGCACCAATGGTCACTCAGACCACGTCTCCAATTTATAACAGCAATATAGGGCATCTCCCATTGGCCAGACGATCAGTCCTTTAGTTCTCCCAGCCCCTGACCTGGGGTTCTTCCTTATGATAGTAGGTCTCCATAGTTCTCGCCTCTTTACATTTGAAGCCCTGTATTCTTATACTCTTTCCTTATCAGTGGAGCAACACAGCACAAGATTGGACTGAACTCAGCTGAAACTGAGCATTCCTACCTGGCTCAAACCAGTCAAACTGGGTCACCCAGACAGTGGCCTGAGATAAGGAGATTACTTCTGCAAACCTGCCATTGTACACTATAGCCAGTTAATCTGAGAATGATCTTATCAGCAGAAACTCCTTGTGTCGATGTTCAATTAAGTTATTAAGCAAGAATCAGTTTATCAAACAGTTCACCAAATGGAGGTTACAGAGCAGCTTCACAAACTGGCAACCTTCGTTCCTTCAAGTTGATGGCAAGAACAAAGACAGTTGGTTTGTCTGCATCCACAGTCTTGACCCATTCGAGTTCAATGTTTCCTTCTATATTTTAATTCTTTCACAGCCAATCCCGTCTCACGTCGGGAAGAAGATACAAAAACTCCCACTTGGCCATGAGCTTCAAAACATTGTTTTGAATCCCTAGTGAAGCATCCGAACAGATCCAAGTGTGAGTGTTGTTTTAGTAAAATGCTCACCAACTTAGACTTTATTCGACACAACAACGTACAGCAGGCATCATACGGACGGAGACGCTTTCGGTAGAAAGGTCTGCTAGCCCATTGTGGGCTCGATATTTGTATGCTAATCACAAAGGGCAATCGCTATTTGAAAAGTTATAGACAATGCATAGACAGTGCCTCCTTTTGAAGCTACATACAAAACATCACACCTTCTGACTTCATCCTTTCTTTCCGACGCCAACATGTCTGGGTTGGTATCCACAGCCTTTAGGAATGCAAGTTAAATCCACAATACATTTATTTAGCATTTTACGTGCTAACATAGAAGTCAATTCATATCTATGAAGTATAGATAATGCTGTCTTCAAAACCACCTGTAAACTTCATCCCAGAGGCGTCAGCAGCGTCTGGTATTCACAGCTTTTAGGAAATGCATTGTTATGAACTCAATCCACAGTACTTTGTCAAACAGGAGACTGGTGGCCAAGCCATTTACGTGTAAATGAATCATCTACCCAAAAACTCACTCTAACACAATGCTTCCTTCCATATTTTAATTCCTTCACAGCCAACCCCGTCTCACGTCGGGAAGAAGATACAAAAGCTCCCACTTGGCCATGAGCTTCAAAACATTGTTTTGAATCTCTAGTGAAGCATTGCTTTCATCAATTTGCTTTTCAGTAATAACTATATACTCAATATAAGCATTCAGTGGCCACTTTATTGGGTACCTCCTCTAGCCATTCAGTGGCCACTGAGTGTATGTTTGTGTATTCTGCTGCTGTAGCACATCCACTTTGAGGTTCAATGTGTTGTGCATTCAGAGATGCTCTTCTACACATTACTGTTGTAACATGTGGTTTTTGAGTTATCTTCCTGTGAGCTTGAACCAGTCTGGCCATTCTCCTCTGACATCTCTCATTAACAAGACATTTTCGCCCACTGAGCTGCCATTCACTGGATATTTTTTGTTTTTTGCACCATTCTCTGTAAATTCTAGAGCAGGGATTTCTTAATGTTTTTATGTCATGATTTTTACATAACTGAGGGATCGTGAACCGCACGTGGAGGACCCCTGCTCTAAGTACTGTTGTGTGTAAAAATCCCAGGGGATCAAACCACTCCATCTGGCATCAACAATCATTCCATGGTCAAAATCATGTAGATCAGATTTCTTCCCCATTTTGTTTGGTCTGAACAACAACTGAACTTCTTGACCATGTTTGCATGCTGTTATGCATTGAGTTGCTGCCACACGATTGGCTGATTAAATATTTGCATTAATGAGCAGGTGTACCTGAGTGTAGATTAAATTTTCCTTGTACAACTTAACTGACTTAGATTTTGTGTTTGCTGTTTCTGAATTGTTTTTGTAAGAAAGTTGGTTGCATATACAGTGTCCTCACATTGTGTATCTCCACAGGACATGTTGGCGTTACAGATCATCGGTCTTTTCAAGAACATTATTCAACTAGTGGGTTTGGACCTGTTTGTCTTTCCCTACAGAGTAGTGGCAACAGCTCCAGGGGTATGTTGGAATTTTGCTAAGAATTCAAATTTATCTTCTGTGATTAAACTTAGTAAGATCCAGTACGTATGCAAAAGTCAGTAACAAGTAATGCCTACTTACTGAAAACAATGTTCTGTACTTGCTTGTCAGAATGTCATGTACATGGAGACACAAAATAATGAAACAGTAGTTTACTCCGCTGTGTGCTGAACTGAGGCCCAAAGCTGAGGCCTTCTCCAGCTTCTCCGGACTTTGAGAAGTCACTTTCATTCCAAATGATGTTTGCTTATTTTTATTGTTTGTACGATTTGATTTTTTTATCCCTCTCTCTGCACATTGGGTAATTGTCAGCCTTTTTTAATGGGTTCTCTCGTGGTTTCTCATTCTGTGGCAGCCTGTAAGGAGACAAATCTCAAGGTTGTGTAAACATACTTTGAACTGTTGTGTAGGAGTCATGTTCTTTCTGTAAATTTAGTGCAAATTGCTAAAAAGCAGTTACGAGACTTCATTACCGTGTGTATATTCTTCAAGACTTTCTGCTTTTAAAGTTCAAAGTAAATTTATTATCAAAGTATGTACAGTACTGCAAAAGTCTTAGGCACATACAGTGGCATGCAAAAGTTTGGGCACCCTGGTCAAAATTTCTGTTACTGTGAGTAGCTAAGCGAGTAAAAGATGAACTGATTTCCAAAAGGCATAAAGTTAAAGATGGCACAGTTCTTTAATATTTTAAGCAAAAAACCTTTTTTATTTCCATCTTTTACAGTTTCAAAATAACAAAACAGGAAACGGGCCCAAAGCAAAAGTCTGGGCACCTACATGGCTGTTCACAGGACTTGTTTCCAAAATGCATCAGGCTTGTTTTGAACCTTTTGAATAGAACTTTTTGGCTGCAATGAGCAAAGGCACGTTTAGAGAAAAAAAAGGTGCAAAATTTCATGAACAGAACCCCTATCCAACTGTTAAGCATGGGGGTGGATCAGTCATGCTTTGGGCTTGTGTTGCAGCCAGTGGCATGGGGAACATCTACTGGTAGAGGGAAGAATGAATTCAATTAAATACCAGCAAATTCTAGAAGCAAACATCACACCATCTGTAAAAAAGCCAAAGGTGAAAATAGGATGGCTTCTACAACAGGATAATGAACCTAAACACACCTCAAAATCCACAATGGACTACCTCAAGGGGCGCAAGCTGAAGGTTTTGCCACGGCCCTCACAGTCCCCTGACCTAAACATCATCAAAAATCTGTGGCTAGACCTCAAAAGAGCAGTGCGTGCAAGACGGCCCAAGAATCTCACAGAACCAGAAGACTTTTGCAAGGAAAAATGGGTGAAAATCTCCCAAACAAGAACTGAAAGACTCTTAGCTGGCTACAAAAAGCATTTACAAGCTGTGATACTTGCCAGAGGGGGTGTTACTAAGTACTGCCATGCAGGGTGCCCAAACTTTTGCTTCGGGCCCTTTTCCTTTTTTGTTATTTTGTACTGTAAAAGATGGAAATAAGAAGGTTTTCTTGCTTAAAATATTAAAGAAATGTGTCATCTTTAACTTTATGCCTTTTGGAAATCAGTTCATCTTTTACTCGCTTAGCTATTCACAGTAACAGAAATTTTGACCAGGGGTGCCCAAACTTTTGCATGCCACTGTGTATATATAGCCTGACTAGGGTGCCTAAAACTTTTGCACAGTACTGTAGTAATTTTATGTATTGCACTGTACTGCTACCACAAAAAAAACAAATTCCATGACATATGTGAGTGATGGTAAACCTGATTCTGATACATGTCTCTATTATGGACTGAGTGTGGGAAGGGGGCAGGGAGAGGGAAATCATGGTTGGGAAAAGTGGATGGGAGAGAGGAGGGAGTGAGAAGCACCAGACAGACATTCAGTAATGATCAATAAACCAATTGAGATTAATTTTCTCGCAGACATTCACAGTAAAATCAGGAATCTCAGGGTAATATATGGTAACATACACTGTTGTGCAAAAGCCTTAGGTACATGTGTATATAGCAAAGGTGCCCAAGACCTTTGTACAGTAAAGTATTTATCATCGTGGAGTGGAGAGCGAGTTTGTAAATCTGACAGGAGCAAAAGATGTTGGAAATGGTGAGGGTGGAGTGCCACGGGAGGGTATGAGAAGGGTTAGGACAAGTGACAGAGGAGTGCCAGGGGCGGGGGATGGCATGGGTGCAGACACACTCAGATCTGGGACACCAAGCAAAGTCGCTTGATTCCAAACAATTGGTTTAGTGACCACTACAAAATGTCTCTCTGGTGCTTCCTGCTCCCTGTCCTCACCCTTCCCCTTTTACCCACCGTGATTCTCCCTCTCAGTCCACAGCAGAGACCCATATCAGAATCAGGTTTATTATCACTCACGAAATTTTTTGGGGGGGCAGCAGTACAGTGCAATATATAAAATTACTACAGTACTGTGTTAAAGTCTAAGGCACCCTAACTATATATGTGTGCCTAAGACTTCTGCAAAGTTCTGTATGCTGTCATGAAATGAGTTAAATGTTGACGCGCTCATTGGGCTATAATCTGTTGTACATGGTAAAAGGTGACAATTCACGTAATCCCTGCAGTTAAGAACTGTCCTTTGTTATTCAAATAACAAACCATGGGTGACAAAGGACATTAAGGACATTCTGAACGCTAAAAAGGGGGTGTTTAGAGATGGAAATAGGGAGGAGCTGAGGGCAATACAGAGAGACCTGAAAGCCAGGATCAGGGAGGCTAAAGACAGGTATAGGAGGAAGCTTGAGTGGAAACTCCAGCAGAACAACATGAGAGAGGTCTGGAGTGGGATGAGGACCATCACTGGGTTCCGGCAAACTAGCAACAGAGGAGCTGAAGGCAGTGTTAACCTGTTCTTTAACAGATTTGACATTGTGGCCCCTGCCCATCACCCCCATGAGTCATCTGTTGTCGGCCCCCAACCAACACATATTCCACTCTCCCCTCCTACCCCTCCTGACAGTCCCCCACCCTGCTCTCATGACTATACCCCTTCCCCACACGAAACCACCACGGTGGGCTTCACAGCTGAACAGGTGAGAAGACAGCTGAAACGTCTCAACCCAAGCAAGGCTGCAGGCCCGGATGGTGTCAGTACCAGGGTGCTCAAAGCCTGTGCCCCTCAGCTATGTGGAGTACTTCGCCATGTCGTCAACCTGAACCTGAGTCTCCAGAGGGTTCCTGTGCCGTGGAAGACGTCCTGCCTCGTCCCTGTGCCGAAGACGCCGTGCCCCAGCGGCCTCAATGAATACAGACCGGTGGCATTGACCTCCCACATCATGAAGACCCTGGAGAGACTTGTTCTGGAGCTGCTCTGGCCTATGGTTAGGCCACACTTAGATCCCCTCCAGTTCGCCTACCAGCCCTGACTAGGAGTTGAGGATGCCATCGTCTACCTGCTGAACCGTGTCTACGCCCACCTGGACAAGCCAGCAAGCACTGTGAGGGTCATGTTTTTTGACTTCTCCAGTGCGTTCAACACCATCCGCCCTGCTCTGCTGGGGGAGAAGCTGACAGCGATGCAGGTGGATGCTTTCCTGGTGTCATGGATTCTTGATTACCTGACTGGCAGACCACAGTACGTGTGCTTGCAACACTGTGTGTCCGACAGAGTGATCAGCAGCACTGGGGCTCCACTGGGGACTGTCTTGTCTCCCTTTCTCTTCCATTTACACCTCGGACTTCAACTACTGCACAGAGTCTTGTCATCTTCAGAAGTTTTCGGATGACTCTGCCATAGTTGGATGCATCAGCAAGGGGGATGAGGCTGAGTACAGGGCTACGGTAGGAAACTTTGTCACATGGTGTGAGCAGAATTATCTGCAGCTTAATGTGAAAAAGACTAAGGAGCTGGTGGTAGATCTGAGGAGGGCTAAGGCACCGGTGACCCCTGTTTCCATCCAGGGGGTCAGTGTGGACATGGTGGAGGATTACAAATACCTGGGGATATGAATTGACAATAAACTGGACTGGTCAAAGAACACTGAGGCTGTCTACAAGAAGGGTCAGAGCCGTCTCTATTCCCTGAGGAGACTGAGGTCCTTTAACACTGTCGGACGATGCTGAGGATGTTCTACGAGTCTGTGGTGGCCAGTGCGATCATGTTTGCTGTTGTGTGCTGGGGCAGCAGGCTGAGGGTAGCAGACACCAACAGAATCAACAAACTCATTCGTAAGGCCAGTGATGTTCCAGGGATGGAACTGGACTCTCTGACGGTGGTGTCTGAAAAGAGGATGCTGTCTAAGTTGCATGCCATCTTGGACAATGTCTCCCATCCACTACATAATGTACTGGTTGGGCACAGGAGTACATTCAGCCAGAGACTCATTCCACCGAGATGCAACACAGTGTGATAGGAAGTCATTCCCGCCTGTGGCCATCAAACTTTACAACTCCTCCCCTGGAGGGTCAGACACCCTGAGCCAATAGGCTGGTCCTGGCAACACACATCAAAGTTGCTGGTGAACGCAGCAGGCCAGGCAGCATCTCTAGGAAGAGGTACAGTCGACACTTCAGGCCAAGACCCTTCGTCAGGACTAACTGAAGGAAGAGTTAGTAAGAGATTTGAAAGTGGGAGGGGGAGGGGGAGATCCAAAATGATAGGAGAAGACAGGAGGGGGGAGGGATGGAGCCAAGAGCTGGACAGGTGATTGGCAAAAGGGATATGAGAGGATCATGGGACAGGAGGTCCGGGAAGAAAGACAAGGGGGGGGGGAACCCAGAGGATGGGCGAGGGGTATAGTCAGAGGGACAGAGGGAGAAAAAGGAGAGTGAGAGAAAGAATATGTGTATAAAAATAAATAACAGATGGGGTTCGAGGGGGAGGTGGGGCATTAGCGGAAGTTAGAGAAGTCGATGTTCATGCCATCAGGTTGGAGGCTACCCAGACGGAATATAAGGTGTTGTTCCTCCAACCTGAGTGTGGCTTCATCTTTACAGTAGAGGAGGCCGTGGATAGACATGTCAGAATGGGAATGGGATGTGGAATTAAAATGTGTGGCCACTGGGAGATCCTGCTTTCTCTGGCAGACAGAGCATAGGTGTTCAGCAAAGCGGTCTCCCAGTCTGCTTCAGGTCTCGCCAATATATAGAAGGCCACATCGGGAGCACCGGACGCAGTATATCACCCCAGCCAACTCACAGGTGAAGTGTTGCCTCACCTGGAAGGACTGTCTGGGGCCCTGAATGGTGGTAAGGGAGGAAGTGTAAGGGCATGTGTAGCACTTGTTCCACTTGCAAGGATAAGTGCTAGGAGGGAGATCAGTGGGGAGGGATGGGGGGGACGAATGGACAAGGGAGTCGTGCAGGGAGCAATCCCTGCGGAAAGCGGGGGGGGCGGGGAGGGAAAGATGTGCTTAGTGGTGGGATCCCGTTGGAGGTGGCGGAAGTTACGGAGAATGATATGTTGGACCCGGAGGCTGGTGGGGTGGTAGGTGAGGACCAGGGTAACCCTATTCCTAGTGGGGTGGTGGGAGGATGGAGTGAGAGCAGATGTACGTAAAATGGGGGAGATGTGTTTGAGAGCAGAGTTGATAGTGGAGGAAAGGAAGCCCCTTTCTTTAAGAAAGGAGGACATCTCCCTCGTCCTAGAATGAAAAGCCTCATCCTGAGAGTCCTGGACTTATTTCCTGGCATAATTTACATATTACTATTTAATTATTTATGGTGCAACTGTAACGAAAACCAATTTCCCTCGGGATCGATAAAGTATGACTATGACTAATTTTTAACAATGTGCAATATCGATGGAGGGCAGGAAGAAATCTGGTGCAATGTGATTGGATCTCACTGTAATCAGGCTGACTAATGAGATTCCCCAGTCATAATATCAGCCCTGGCTTGTGACTATATGCCTTCCTGACCTGGAGATAAGTCACTGTTTCTCCCAACCTACGGTCCATGTCCCTCTTGCTTAATGGTATTGGTCCATGGCAGATAAAAGGTTGGGAACCCCGGCATTACTGCCACTGGGTCAGAATCCTCTCAGCACAGTGTGCTCTGGAATATGCTTGCTCACCCTCGCCACTTCAAGGACAGTTGAAGGTCAGCTTTGTCAATGATGGTTGTAATCTGTAAGAGAATGGCATGTTTAACGTGATGCAGTTACGGCCCCAGCCACCCAGGTTCAACTCCTGCGGCTGTCTGTAAGCAGTTTTTACTTTCTCCCCATGACCACATAGGTTGCCTTCAGATGCTCAGGTTTCCTCCCACATTCCAGAGGCAGGTTACTGGGTTAATTGGTCACACAGATGGGGTGTAATTGAGCAACTCAGGCTCATTAGGCCAGAAGGGCCAGTTACCATGCTGTATCTTGCTAAGTCATTAATTAAACACATTTTCAATGTCGTGACTATTATTAGTTAAATGCAGGATAAAAAGGGTTCCCAAGCTGAGGTTCACTGAATTCTCTGTTAATGATAGGGGCTCATGGCATAGAACAGGTTAGCAACTCCTGCAGTACAGGAACAAGGTTCTCAGAGATATTTTTTTGTTGACAAAATTCAAATCTGTCAAGTTTTATTTTAGTGTGTAATTATTTATTCCAGTGTGGAGTTATTGAATGTATCCCTGACTGCAAGTCACGAGATCAGCTGGGCAGGCAGACAGACTTTGGAATGTATGATTACTTCAGGAACCAGTACGGCGACGAATCTACACTGGCATTCCAGCAGGTAAGGTCAAATCATCCATTTAACTACAACTACAGAACTGTACAAAAATAGTAGGCACACATATATAGCTAGGGTACCTAGTACTTTTGCACAGTACTGTATTTGTCAATGTGGAGCATAGAGCGGGTTTGTAAATGTGGCGGGAGCAAAGCATGTTGGGAATGGTGAGGTTGGAGCGCTGCGGGAGGGGTGAGGGACAGGTGGCAGAGAAGGAGTGGTAGTGCAGGCGCAGACACACCCAGTCCTGAGACACCAGGCAAGGTCATTTGATTCCAAACAATTAGTTTGTTGATCAAAGGCAATCCGGGTTCATTTCCTGTTGCTGTCTATAAGAATTTTGTACATTTTCCTCGTGACCACGTGGGTTTCCTCCGGGTGCTCCAGTTTCCTCCCACAGCCCAAAGACATACCAGTTGGTAGGTTAATTGAAAATTGTAAGTTGTCCATGATTAGGATGGGCTCAAAGGGCTGGAAGGGCCTATTCTGCGCTAATGCTCAATAAATATATAAATAAACAAATTAATGGATAAATAAATGAATAAATTACAGAAAGTCTCTCTGTTCCTTCCTGCTCCCTCCACACCCCACTTTTCCCAACCATAGTTCCCCTCTCCCTGACCCCTTCCTCCTCTCAGTCCACAATAGAGACCCATATCAGAATCAGGTTTATCATCACTCATATCTGTCATGAAATTTGTTTTTCTTTGCTGCAGAAGTACAGTGTGATGCATAAAATTACTACAGTACTGTGCAAAAGTCTCAGGCACCCGAGTTGTATATACTGTACGCACCTAAGAATTTTACACAATAATGTAACTGTTACATGTCACTGCAAAGACGAAAGTATTCATTGTTCTGGGAAAGACAAGATTGACTGTGATTGAATGGAGGTCCTTAAAGTTACCTTGAGAATGAATAACTTTAAAGAAGATGTATGTATTTGTGACGGTGTGTGTTTGTGGGTCTTAAATGTAGGGCAGGAACTAACAATCCCATATCAAAAGATCCACAGATGCCGGTAATCTGAAATGAAAAATTTGCTGGCTGCCTCCAGCACATCCTTGTGTGTGTTGGTTGTTGATCCAAACGACACATTTCACTGTATGTTTCAATATATAGATCTGAATCTGATTTTTAAAAAACCTTGCTATCTTTGTACATTTACATCACAGCTTTAACCCTTTCTGTCTTTCTTGAAGGCGCGTTATAACTTTATCCGCAGCATGGCTGCATACAGCCTCCTCCTCTTCCTGCTGCAGATCAAAGACCGACACAATGGGAACATCATGCTGGACCGAAAAGGTCACCTCATCCACATAGGTCAGTGCTCATCCTGAAAGAACATCACACGAGTCTCTTCAGCATCCCAAGCTGACTCAGTTCATTTTAAGGGGTTCCCAGTGCAGAATGTGTCTCCCATAGACGTTGTTGATGTTCATCGTCCATCACTTTCCATACAACGTCTTCAGTCTGCCAGTCCGTTTTTAAGGGCACTTAAAATCAGATGTTTGGGCAGTGGTACACTACTGAATAGGGATGGCACGGTTAGTAGTGATTAACATAACACTATTACAGCACCAGCCACCCGGGTTCATTTCCCGCTGCTGCCTGTAAGGAGTTTGTATGCTCTGCCCGTGACCGTGTGGGTTTCCTCCGGGTGCGCTGGTTTCTTCCCACAGTCCAAAGTCATCCGGGAAGTAAGTTGTGTTCATGCTGGAGGAAGACGATGCGAGCTGACTTGTCTAAGATGATAAGAGGCGTAGGTAGAGTGAACAGCGTGGAAATGACTACTGCAAGAGGACATAATGTTATGGTAACACACACAAAATGCTCTTCTTCAGGACTTGGCCCGAAACATCGACAGTTTATTAATTTCCATAGATGCTGCCCAACCTGCTGAGTTCCCCAACGTTTTAATGTGTTGCTTTAGATGTCCAGTCTCTGCAGACTTTCTCGTGTTTATAATCTGATAGAGATTGGAGGGATGTCAGGGGTAGGTTTTTTATTCGGAGTGTGGTGGGTACATAGAACACGCTGTCACGAGTGGTGGTAAAGGCTTACATTAGGGATATTTAAGAGACTCTTAGATAGGCACATGGATGAAAGATAAATGAAGGGCTGTGAAGGAGGGAAAATTTAGATTAATTATGATTAAAAAGTCATCACAACATTGTGAAAGAACTGTACTGTTCTAAGTGGATGCTGGAGTGTTCGAAGAAGCTCCTTCTGGTCACCGAACCAAGTGTTCCAGGGCATTGCCTCTTAATGATGTTGGGAAGCTGTCCTGGTTCAAGCCTCAATATCCCCAACAACACTGACAAACCGACCAGTGAATTTCATGGAGAAGTTTCACTGGGCTCCAGTTAAACCTTATAGTGTACATGAGATGATATTACCTCCACTGGAAAGGGTGGGGTTGTACAGAGGCTGATGGGGAAAGTATACTTTACGTCAGATGAACATTCTCTGGCCTTATGGAATTAGCTCTGTAGTAGAGGGAATCAGAATCAGGGTGAATATCACCAGCATATGTTGTGAAATTTGTTCACTTAACAGCAGCAGTTAACCATAATCCTTGATGATGGGCACCATCTTTTCATGGCATCGCTCCTTGATGATGTCCTGGATACTACAGATGCTGGTGCCCATGATGGAGCTGACTGAGTTTATAACTCCCTGCAGCTTATTTCGATCCTGTGTAGTAGCCCCCCCCCCCCCACCATACCAGACAGTGATCCAGCCAGTTAGAATGCTCTCCACGGTACATCTGTAGAAACTTTCGAGTATTGTGAGAACACTCCTTTGTTCGATCTGATACGGAACAGTTAACAAAATCCACTGCCCTCCTTGGACACCTGACTAATCCAAGCCCTGTGCATTACAGATTTTGGTTTCATGTTTGAGAGCTCACCAGGGGGCAACCTTGGCTGGGAGCCTGACATCAAGCTTACCGACGAAATGGTGATGATTATGGGTGGAAAGATGGAGGCTACGCCCTTCAAGTGGTTCATGGAGATGTGCGTTAAGGGATACTTGGCGGTCAGGTGAGAAACCTTCAAACCGAAATGATAAAAAGTCAAAACTAGGGTTAATAAGTGTCCTTTGTAACTTACTGAGTCATTGGGAACTTATTTACTAAGGGTATATTCTGAATGTGGCACTCCATGTCAGGTGGTTGAGGCAATCAGTGTAGTTGGTTATGGGCAACTTGGGTAAGTAGCTGAGAGGGAAAGGAAGAGAGCTACATATGACTGTGCAAAGGTCTTAGGCACATAAATATAGCTAGGGTGCCTGAGACTTTTGCACAGTATTGTATTTGTCGATGTGGAGTGGAGAGCAAGTTTGTAAATCTGGCGGGAGCAAAGTATGTTGAGAATAGTGAGGGTGGAGCGCCGTGTAAGGGGAGGGGGACAGGTGGCAGAAGAGTCCCAGAGGTGGGAGGTAGTGGCGTGGGTGCAGACACACCCAGCCCAGAGACACCAGGCAAGGCCATCTGATTCCAAACAATCAGTTTATTGATCATTACAGAATGTTTCGTTGATGCTTCTCACTCCCTCCGCTCTCCCTTCCCCTTTTCCCAACCACGATTTCCCTCTCCCTGCCCCCTTCCCACTCTCAATCCACAATAGAGACCCAGATCAGAATCAGGTTTACTATCACTCATGTATGCCATGAAATTTGTGTTTTTTCGTGGCAGCTGCAGCCATGCAGTGCAATACATAAACTTACTACTGGACTGTGCGAAAGCCTTAGACATCCTAGCTATATATATGTGCCTAAAATATTTGCACAGTACTGTAAGTGAAAGTATTTTATATTCCACTTGAGGAATAGAGAATATAAGCGACAGACTACAATAAATTGTGGACATAGCCTAGTCCATCACAGGAAAAATTCTCCCCACCACTGAGCACATTTACCTGGAGTGCTGCCAGAAGGAAACAGCATCTGTCATCAAGGCCCCCACCATCTAAGCCACGCTGTCCTTCTCACTGCTGCCATCGAGTCAAGGAGGTGGTGCAGGAGCCTTAGTTCTTCCAGCAAGGGTGCAATGTTAAGGAAGTATTAAAGTTTATTCCCCTCTGTAGGTGCTGATTGAATTGCTGAGTTCCTCCAGCATTTGTGCATTTAGCTAGTTATATATGTTACTAACAAATTTAATTAGAAAATAGACTATGGAACTTTGGGATGCTGGGAGCTGGGATGATTTTTTCACACTTTGTACCATTCGGAGCCTCAGGTAGTCGTTAATGTTCCTACTCTTCAGGCCTTACATGGATGCAGTGGTGTCGCTTGTTACACTCATGTTGGATACGGGACTTCCCTGTTTCCGGGGCCAGACCATCAAACTTCTCAAGTAAGTGTGATGTGGTTAGATCTTACCAGATTTTGGAACTTGCAGGTACTGTTCTTTCAGTTAATGCACTGTAAATCCTGCAGAATTCAAATCAACTTGCAATAAGTCTATTATGATTTAACTTATTTACTGTGTGTTATGCCACTGGTGTTTAGGGCAACAACGAAGGTCCTCCATCTCTGGCGTTGTTCAGGTCTTCCATTGTCACGCCAGTAGCTTGCTCTCAGTTTTTGCTACTGTCAGTCATGCAAGTCCCGGCTGGAGACTCAGGAATACCATCACACTCAGACGTAGAAGGATTCTTCATTGCTGTTTCTGTAACAATTTTGTTTTACCAGTCAGAGTTGTTAGCTCTGAGCTGAACCCCTGAACCTGGAGGACTGGTAGTCCGGCCTCTGCCCTATGACCTGTTTGGCATGGGTGACTCTACAAAGAGTCAAAGCATAAAGCCCTGACTCCGGCCAGCAGAGTTCTCTGGGTCCCTGAGGCACACAAGCCTCCAAACCACAAGAAGGCTTTGGCCCTCTTGGAGGTGTAATTTGAAATGACCACAAAGGGGAGAGTACAGAGGATGTCAGAAGCAGGATATTTTACACAGTGGTGAGTGCGTGGAATGCTCTGCCAGGGGAGGTGGGAGAGGCAGATACATAAAGGACATTTAAGAAACTTTTATATAGACACATGAATGATAGAAAGGTGGAGGCCTATGTATGAGGGAAAGGTTAGAGTAGGTTAAAAGGTCAGCACAATGTCATGGGCTGAAAGGTCTGTACAGGGCTGTGCTGAACTATGTTCTCTGTACTCTTCAACTGCCTAGAATCGGGGTTTCAGGTTCTTCTAACACATCTGGTAGGGAGAAGATACATCTCTGCCAAAGGAGGTGTAAGGTGCTCGCCTGCAGACCCTTGGGCAAGATGTAGCCAGATCAGGCTCATGTGAAGCCATGGGAGCAGATGCTGGATGGTTGTATGAGCAGCTGGTGCAGATTATAAGCCCTGGTTGTGTGACTACTGACACCAGACAGACAATCAATGAAGAGTATTAATAGTGGACACCAGGTAGACAATCTCTGAAGAGTATTGATAATGGCTGGGTTCGCCTGTCTTGTAAAGCCACTGCCCAGAAGAAGACAATGACAAACCACTTTTGTAGAATTTGACAAGTACAATCATGGAAAGACCGTGATTACCAATGTCATACAACAGGGCACATAATGATGATGTCATACAACACGGCACATAATGATGATGATGATGATGTTTTTCAGACAAAGATTCAATCCCAACGTGAGTGAGAGAGAGGCAGCAAACTTCATCATCAAGGTTATACAGAACTGCTTCCTAAGCAACAGGTTGGTGAATTACTCAACAACATACACAAAATGCTGGAGGAACTCAGCAGGCCAGGCAGCATCTAGAAAAAGAGTACAGTTGATGTTTCAGGCTGAAACCCTTCAGCAGGACTGGAGAACATAGCCAGGGAGTAGATTTAAAAGGTCGGGAGAGGGGAGAGAGAAACACAAGGTGATAGGTGAAGCCTGGAGGGGGGAAGATGTAGCAAAGAGCCGGGAAGTTAATTAGTGAATGAGATAGAAGGCCATGGAAGAAACAAAAGAGGGGAGGAGCACCAGAGAGACGATGGGTGGGCAAGGAGAGAGGGAAAAGGGGATGGGGAATGGTGAAGGGGGGCGGGGGGGTGTGGTGGCCATTACCGGAATTTAGAGAAGTCAGTGTTCAGGCCGTCAGGTTGGAGGCTACCCAGACTGAATATAAGGAGATGTTTATCCAACCTGAGTGTGGTCTCATCACAACAGTGGAGGAGGCTATGGATGGACATATCGGAATGGGAATGGGAAGTGGAAATAAAATAAACTTTTTCTGGCAGATGGAGCATAGGTGCTCAGCCACGTGGTCTCCCAATCTACATCGGGACTCACTGATATACAGGAGGCCACACCAGGAGCACTGACCCCAACAGACTCACAGGTGAAGTGTTGCCTCACCTAGAAGGACAATTTGTGTCCCTTAATGGTAGTGAAGGAGGAGGTGTAGCACTTGTTCTGCTTGCAAGGATAAGTGCCAGGAGGGAGATCAGTGGAGAGGGATGACTGGACAAGGGAGTTGAGCAGGGAGCGATCCCTGTGGAAAGCAGAAAGTGGGGGTGGGGGGAGCTCATTGGAGGTGGCAGAAGTTTTGGAGAATTATGTGTTGGATGTGGAGGCTGGTGGGGTGGTTAGTGAGGACAAGGGGGAACCATTTTCTCTGGTAGAGTGGCGGAAGAGCAGACATGCGTGAAATGGAAGAGATGCGTTTGAGGGCAGCACTGATGGTGGTGGAAGAGAAGCCCCTGTCTTTGAAAAAGGAGGACATGTCCATTGTTCTAGAATGGAAAGCCTCATTCTGAGAGCAGATGCGGCAGAGATGGAGGAATTGAGAGAAAGGGTTGGCTTTTTTTTACAAGTAACAGTGTCGGACGAGGGAGAAATAGCTGTGAGAGTCTGTGGGTTTGTAATAGACATCAGTGGATAAGCTGTCTCTGGAGGTAAGTCAGTGAGATCGAGAAAGTGGAAGAAGGTGTCGGAAATGGACCAGGTAAATTTGAGGTCAGGGTGGAAGTTGGAGGCAAAGTGGATGAAGTTGACAAGTTGAGCACGAATACAGGAAGCAGCACCAATGCAGTCATCAATGTAGCATAGGAAAAATGCAGGACAGTCACCAGTGTAGGCTTGGAACATAGATTGTTCCACGTAGCTGACAAACAGGCATGCGTAGCTGGGACCCATGCGAGCGCCCATAGCTACCCCTTCTGTTTGTAGGAAGTGGGAGGAGCCAAAGGAGAAATTATTTAGAGTGAGGACAAGTTCCGCTAGGAACAAGTGTGACACCTGCCCCTACACCTCCTCCCTCACTACCATTCAGGGTACTAAACAGTCCTTCCAGGTGAGGCAACACTTCACCTGTGAGTCTGTTAGGGTCATGTAATGTGTTCGGTGCTCCCAGTGTGGCCTCCTGTATATCAGTGAGATCCAACGTAGATTGGGAGACTGCTTCGCTGGGCACCTATGCTCCATCTGCCAGTAAAGTGGAATCTCCCAGTGGCCACCCTTTATAATTACACTTCCCATTCCCATTCCAATATGTCCATCCATAGCCTCCTCCACTGTCATGATGCAGCCACACTTAGGCTGGAGGAACAACACCCTATATTCCATTTGGGTAGCCTTCAACCTGATGGCATTAACACTGATCAAAGTTGCTGGTGAACGCAGCAGGCCAGGCAGCATCTGTAGGAAGAGGTGCAGTCGACGTTTCAGGCCGAGACCCTTCGTCAGGACTAACTGAAGGAAGAGTGAGTAAGGGATTTGAAAGTTGGAGGGGGAGGGGGAGATCCAAAATGATAGGAGAAGACAGGAGGGGGAGGGATGGAGCTGAGAGCTGGACAGGTGAAAGGCAAAAGGGGATACGAGAGGATCATGGGACAGGAGGTCTGGGAAGAAAGACAAGGCGGGGGAGAAACAGAGGATGGGCAAGAGGTATATTCAGAGGGACAGAGGGAGAAAAAGGAGAGTGAAAGAAAGAATGTGTGTATAAAAATAAGTAACAGATGGGGTACGAGGGGGAGGTGGGGCCTTAGCGGAAGTTAGAGAAGTCAATGTTCATGCCATCAGGTTGGAGGCTACCCAGACGGAATATAAGGTGTTGTTCCTCCAACCTGAGTGTGGCTTCATTTTTACAGTGTTACTTATTTTTATACACATATTCTTTCTCTCACTCTCCTTTTTCTCCCTCTGTCCCTCTGAATATACCTCTTGCCTATCCTCTGTTTCTCCCCCCCCCCCCCCGTCTTTCTTCCTGGACCTCCTGTCCCATTATCCTCTCATATCGCCTTTTGCCTATCACCTGTCCAGCTCTTGGCTCCATCCCTCCCCCTCCTGTCTTCTCCTATCATTTTGGATCTCCCCCTCCCCCTCCAACTTTCAAATCCCTTATTCACTCTTCCTTCAGTTAGTCCTGACAAAGGGTCTCGGCCTGAAACGTCGACTGCACCTCTTCCTACAGATGCTGCCTGGCCTGCTGCGTTCACCAGCAACTTTGATGTGTGTTGCTTGAATTTCCAGCATCTGCAGAATTCCTGTTGTTGGCATTAACACTGATTTCTCAAACTTCCAGTAACGCTCCCCCCAACTACCCTCTTTCACCATTTCCCTTTTTCCCTCTTTCTCTCTCTCATCTTACCTCCTTGCCTGCCCATTACCTCCCTCTGTTGCTCCTCACCCTTTTCTTTCTTCTATGGCCTTTTATCTCTTTCACTTATCAACTTCCCAGCTCTTTACTTCATCCCTCCCCCTCCAGGTCTCACCTATCACCTGGTGGTTCTCTCTCCCCTCTCCCCCACCTTTTAAATCTACTCCTCAGCTTTTTTCTCCAGTCCTGCGGAAGAGTTTTAGCCCGAAATGTCAACTGTTCTCCTTTTTCAGTAGATGCTGCCTGGCCTGCAGAGTTCCTCCAGCATTTTGTATGTGTTGCTCAAATTTCCAACATCTGCAGATTTTCTCTTGTTGGTGAATCACTCTCTTCTTTTCATTGGTTCTCTTCCTTCCTCCGGTGGAGCTACATTTAATGCAGCTGAGAAGGGGTGGATTTATATTATGTCCTGTTCTGTGGGAGTACTTTCCTTGAAACGTCAAGATCTTGGTGTCAAATGGTGCAATTTAATATCAGAGAATGTATACAGACACAACCTGAAATTCTGATTCTTCACAGACATCCACAAAACAAAAAAACCCAAAGAATAGAAACATCAGAACCCCCAAAGCCCCTCATCCCCCTCCCATGCACAAGCAGCAGAACCATCGACCCTCCCTCTCTACTCCCCCCGCCCCTTTGTGACAGTAGAAGCACCGACCCTCCCAGAATTACATCACATCTTTGTTCGTGAGAGAGGTTGGGGAGATGATGGGATATTCATAGATCTTACAAAATAAAAAAAATCCCAAAATAATTGATGGATACAGCCCAATCCATCACTGGTAAAGCCCTCCCCACCATTGAGCACATCTACAAATGAGTTTGTACATGAAACGCTGACGCAAGACCGCCACCTCCCAGGTTGTGCTCTCTTCTTGCTCCTGGCATCAGGACTCACACCATCAGGTTTAAGAACAGTTACCACCCCTCAACCATCAGGCTCTTGAACCAAAGGGGATAATTTCATTCAACTTCACTTGCCCCATCATTGAAGTGTTCCCACAACCTATGGACTCGCCTTCAAGGACTCTTATCTCACGTTCTCAATATTTATTGTTTATTTATTTATTATTATTATCTCTTTCTGTCTTCTGCACTCTGGTTGAACACACTATTTGAGCAGTTTATCACTGATGTTGTATATGGTGACATATACTGTATGTACTTTGATAATAAAATTTACTTTGAACTTTAATAAGAAGCATAATGCTCAAAATAATCAAGCCGTGTTATTACTTGTCAGGAGTAAAACGTATGACTGGATCCAGTACTACCAGAACCAGATCCCGTACTGATGGAGGGCATTGAACCAACCTGTTGTCTTCTCAAAGTGTGATTGTGCGGTATCACTGCTGTATCCCTCTTGCACTTTTTCTTTTAATCGATTTGTTTTAGCCACATTCAACGGCTGTACTTTAAAACTAGATCTGGGACCTCACAACAATCACTTCTATAAAAACATTCTTCAATCACACTATGATTATAGAGCATAGAATGTTTATCAAATCATTGTAGAAGCATTGATTGCACTATTTGTTGTCTGTGATGCTGAGGAGATGAGTATAAATATCAAAGATGTATGTGGAGATACTATTTTTCTGTAGAGTATGTAAATGTAATACAGATGAGTTCAATCTATGATGTCAATAAAGCAATGGAATTAGTTTGGTGTTGGAAGCCGTCAACTGTTTTTAATTCCTGATGAAGGGTCTCTGCCCAAAACATCGACTAAACGTAAGTGCTGTGCAAAGGTACTTTGAACTTATGTGTAGAATTCATGGTCTTCCTGTAAATTTAGTGCAAATTACTGAAAAGCAATAATGAGACTTCTTTACCATGTGCATATTCTTCAAGATTTTCTGCTTTTGAAGTTCAAAATAAACTTATTTTCAAAGTATGTACAGTACTGTGCAAAAGTATTCGGCATATATATATAGAGAGAGAGAGAGTTGGGGAGCCTTAGACTATTGCACAGTACTGTAGTAATTTTACGTATTGCTCTGCACTGCTGCCCCCCAAAAAAACAAATTTCATGACATATGTGAGTGTGTGACTGATGATAAATCTGATTCTAATATGGGTCTCTACTGTGGACTGACAATGGGAAGGGGACAGGGAGAGGGGAATCATGGTTGGGAAAAGAGGAGGGGGCAGGAAGCACTAGAGAGACATTCTGTAATGATCAATAAACCAATTGTGTGGAATCAACTGACCTTGCCTGGGGTCTCAGGACTGGGTGTATCTGCACCTCTGCCCTAAGAGTCCTAGGCATAAGACTTCCCCCACTCCCTCTGCCCCTGGCATTCCTTCTCTGCCATCTGTCCCCCACCTCTCCCATGGCACTCCACCCTCGCCATTTCCAACATCCTTTGCTCCCGCCAGATTTACAAACTTGCTCCACGTTGACAAATGCAGTATTGTGCAAAAGGCATCCTATGTGCCAAAGACAGTACAGTGGAACATAGAACAGTGCAGTGCAGGAACAGACACTTCAGTCCACAGTGTTGTGCTGAGCCAGTGAATGGCCAACTAAACTAATCTCTTGTGCCTACACAATGACCATCCAATGACCATTTTCCTCACATTCATGTGCCTATCTCAACCTCTCTTAAAAGTCCCTAATGGATCTGCCTCTACCACCACCCCAGGCAGCGTGTTCCAGGCACCCACCACTCTCTGTTTAAGAAAAATTCCCCTCACATCTTCTCTGAACTTCCCCCTTCTCATTTTCAATGCATGCCCTCTGGTTTTAGACATTCCAACCTGAGGAACAAGCTACTCCCTATCTACTCATCTATGTCTCTCATAATCTTATAAATGTCTATCAAATCTCCCCTCAATCTCTCAATCGCACATACCTCCTAAACCAGGCAGCATCCTGGTAAATCTCTTGTACACTCTCTTCAAAGCCTCGATATCCTTCCTATAATGGGGCAACCAGAATTGTAGGCAATACCCAGATGCAGCCTAACTAGAGTTTTATTAGGCTGCAACATAACTTCCTGGCTTTTGAACTTAATGCCTCAATTAATAAAGGTAAGCATGCCATATGCCTTCTTAACCACCCTATCAAACTGTGGAGCCTCTTTCAGGGAGCTATGAACTTTGACCCCTAGATCACTCTGCTGTATTAAGAGTCTGCCCTGAACAGGGTATTGTCTTTACATTTGACCTACCAAGGTGCATCACTGAACATTGGCCCGGTTAAACTCCAACTGCCATCTGTCTGCCCATATCTGTGTATTATAGTTTCCTGAAAAGACCAGTGCAAGAGAATTCAGCAAAAGAAATCAGCTAATCACAGAAAAAAAATGCCTGTGTGCAAAACTAATCTTGTGGTCCCTTACTTTGGGAACATGAATTAGTGGCATATGAGGTGCCGGTTCCCAATGGTATCTGATGATGACAGGAATCTTCTGCGGGAGAGCTTTTAAAGTGGATAAGCAGTTACACTGGGGCAGTTCCACTCCCTCAACCTCAGAAGTCCAGGTCCAGTGGTACGAACAAGCGTCACAGAGTGGGATCTTCTTTGGTCACAGTGGATGACCATGACACCTTCATGCTCTACCGAGCATTGCAGTATCGCTTTTCTAGCTGTTGGATCTCACGGTCGATCTCGTCCACCCAGTCCATCAGAGCTGACCTCGTAAGCTTTGCTGACTTTAGAAGGAGAATTATAGAGATGCAGGAAGCTGAAAAAGGCTACAAAAGCATTTCTAAAGTCCTGAGTGTTCATCGGTTGACAGTAAGAGAAACTGTCTACAAATGGAGAAACTTCAGTACTGTTGCTATTGTCCCTAGGAGTGGGTGATCTGCAAAGATCACACCAAGAGCACAATGTGCAATGCTGAAGGAGGTGTAAAAGAACCCAAGAGTAACGGCAAAAGACTTGCAGAAATCTCTGGAACTTGCTAAATTTTCTGTTCATGTGTCCACTATAAAGAAAACACTGAACTGGAATGGTGATACTACAAAGGAAACCATTGCTCTCCAAAACAACATTGCTGTTGGTCTCAAGTTTGCTAAAGACTAGCTGGATGCTCCACAACACTTCTGGAACAATGTTCTGTAGGTAGATGAGACAAAAGTTGAACTTTTTGGTAGTAATGCACTATTTGGAGGTAAAAGGGCACGGCACACTAATGCCAACACCTCATCCCAACATGGTGAAAGGAGCATCATGGTTTGGAGCTGCTTTGCTGCCTCGGGATTTGGACAACTTGCAATCGTTAGGCAACAATGAATGTTTTACAGGAGAATGTCAGGGTTGCGGTCCATCACCTGAAGCTTAATAGAAGTTGGATGATGCAACAATGATCCAATCCAAAACTCGAGTAAATCAACAACAGAATGGTTTAAAAAGAAGAAAATTTGTGTTTTGGAATGGCCAAGCCAGAGTCTAGATCGTAACCCAATTGAGATGTTGTGGCATGACCTGAAGAGGACTGTTCATACAAGGTATCCCACAAATATTGATGAATTGAAACAGTTTTGTATGGAGGAATGCTCTAAAATTCCTCCTCGCTGTTGTACAAGTCTGATCAGCAGCTACAGGAAACATTTGGTGGAGGTTATTGCTGCTGAAGGAAGTTATACCAGTTACTAAGTACAAGAATTCACACACTTTTTCCAGCTTGGACTGAGTAATTCAACAATATGCATAATAAAGACCTAAAAAGTACAATTGTTTGTGTTTTATTAGTTTAGGCAGATTGTGTTTGTCTATTATTGTGACTTAGATGAAGATCAGACCACATTTCATAAGTAATTAATGCAGAAAACCAGCTAACTGCAAAGGGTTCACAACTTTCTTGCATCTGTACATGGCACATATATTAGGGAAATTTAAGAAACTCTTACGCACATGTATGATTGAAAAGTGAAGGGCTATGAAGGAGGGAAGGGTTAGATTGTTCTGAGAGTAGATTAAAAGGTTGACACAAATTCATAGGCCAAAGGGTCTGTATTGTGCTGTAATATTCTCTGTTCTATGCCTAACTCTGACTAATAGCAAGCCACACGAGTAGTCCATTAATACTGCCTCATTATTTCTGGTACTTGCGTTATTTATATTTTGCAATTTATTGTAACTTTATGAATTTATTCTATACTGCTACAGCAAAACAACGAATTTCACATCATGTAGGTGTGTGATTATAAATCTGATTCTGACGCACAACACCCCCAAAGTAGAGCTGCGTCTCCTCCCTCACCTCCATTCAGGGCTCCAAACACAGCCCTTCCAGGTGAGGTAACACTTCACGTGCAAATTTGTTTTGGTCATCTATTGTGTCTGGTGCTCCCAATGTGGCCTCTTCATTGGTGAGACCCATCGTAAATTGGGGGACTACTTCGTCAAGCATCTCTGCTCCATCTGGCAAAAGTGGGACTTCCCAGTTACCAAACATTTCAATTCCCATTCCCATTGCTGTTCTGACATGTCTCCCATTCCCATTCTGACATGTCTACATGACTTCCTCTTATGCCACAATGGGGCCACCTTATGGAGGAGCAACACCTTATATTCCAACTGGATAGCCTCCAACCTGATGGCATGAATATATACTTCTCCTTCTGGTAAAAACAAATTCCTTCAGCCTCTCCTCTTCTATTCCCCACTCTGGCCTCTTACCTCTTCTCACCTGCCTACCACCTCCCCCTGGCTCACCCTTTTCTTTCTCCTATGGTCCACTATCAGATTCCATCTTTTCTGGTCCTTTACATCCAGACTCCTGGTTTTTAGCAAGGCATTTGACAAGGTACCCCATGCAAGACTTATTGAGAAAGTAAGGAGCCATGGGATCCAAGGGGACATTGCTTTGTGGATCCAAAACTGGCTTGCCCACAGAAGGCAAAGAGTGGTTGTAGATGGGTCATATTCTGCATGGAGGCCGGTGACCAGTGGTGTGCCTCAGGGATCTGTTCCGGGACCCCTTCGTGATTTTTATAAATGATCTGGATGAGGAAGTGGAGGGATGGGTTAGTAAATTTGCTGATGACACAAAGGTTGTGGGTGTTGTGGATAGTGTGGAGGGCTATCAGAGGTTACAGTGGGATATTGAT
The DNA here is from genome assembly GCF_963921235.1 of Mobula hypostoma. NCBI lineage: Eukaryota > Metazoa > Chordata > Chondrichthyes > Myliobatiformes > Myliobatidae > Mobula > Mobula hypostoma. Next base: position 62,865,493 of record NC_086117.1, read on the forward strand.
TAGATGCAAAACTGGGCTGAGAAGAGGCAGATGGAGTTCAACCTAGATAAGTGTGAGGTGGTTCATTTTGGAGGGTCAAATATGATGGCAGAATATAGCATTAATGGTAAGACTCTTGGCAGCGTGGAGGATCAGAGGGATCTTGGGGTCCGAGTCCATAGAACACTCAAAGCTGCTACACAGGTTGACTCTGTGTGTTAAGAAGGCATATGGTGCATTGGCCTTCATCAATCGTGGGATTGAGGTTAAGAGCCAAGAGGTAATGTTGCAGCTATAGAGGACCCTGGTCAGACCAGACTTGGAGTACTGTGCTCAATTCTAGTCGCCTCACTACAGGAAGGATGTGGAAGCCATAGAAAGGGTGCAGAGGAGATTTATAAGGATGTTGCCTGGATTGGGGAGCATGCCTTATGAGAATAAGTTAAGTGAACTTTGTCTTTTCTCCTTGGAGCGACAGAGGATGAGAGGTGACCTGATAGAGGTGTACAAAATAATGAGAGGCATTGATCGTGTGGATAGTCAGAGGCTTTTCCCCAGGGCTGAAATAACCATATATAACCATATAACAATTATTGCATGGAAACAGGCCATCTCAGCCCTTCTACTCCGAGAAATGGCTAGCACGAGAGGGCATTGTTTTAAGGTGCTTGAAAGTAGGTACAGAGGAGATGTCGGGGGGAGGTTTTTTACACAGAGAGTGGTAAATGCGTGGAATGGGCCGCCGCCGGCGTTGGTGGAGGAGGAAACGATAGGGTCTTTTAAGAGACTCCTGGCTGGCTACATGGAGCTTAGAAAAATAGGGGGCTATGGGTAAAGCCTAGGTAGTTCTAAGGTAAGGACATGTTCGGCATAACTTTGTGGGCCGACAGACCCGTATTGTGCTGTATGTTTTCTATGTTTCTATGTTACCTCTCCTGCTCCCTGGCTTCACCTATCACCTTCCAGCTAGCTTCCTTCCCCTCTCCCCCTTCCTGCCATCTTCCCCTTTCCTTCTCAGTCCTGAAGAAGGGTTTCGGCCTGAAATGTCGATTGTTTATTCATTTCCATAGATGCTGCCTGGCCTGCTGAGTTCCTTCAGCATTTTCTGTGTGTTGCTCTGAATTTCCAACATCTGCAGAATCTCTTATGTTTCTTATTTAATGGTGTTTATTTTTTAAAAAAAAAATGGCTGTTACACAGGATCAGGAGACAGAATTACTGTTCTCATTCTCTCTAATGGGGCACGTTTTCCTTGTGAAATGCCTCAGCACTGGGGCCCATTGTCCTAATTATGAGCTTTGTTTTAATAATATAAATCACCTTGCCCCTTGCAATAACTGTCAATAAGGGTTCTGTCAGGCTTCAGAAACCTCAAGTCCATCATAAAGGCTCCAGGCACACCTTATATTTATTAGAACTGTTTTTCCTTATGTTTCTGAAGCATGATAACTCTAATAGTTTCAAAGTACATTTATTATTAAAGTATGTATAAATTACACAATATAGAACAGTACAGCACAGGGACAGGCCATTGGGGCCACAGTTTTGTGCCAAGCCAGCTAAAGAGCAAATCAAGAATACCAAAAACACCAATCCTTCCGGTCCATATCCCTCCATCTTCCTCACATCCATGTGCATATCTAAACATCTTTTAAAAGCCTCTAATGCATTTCCCTCTACCACCAGACCAGGCAGCGCATTCCAGACATCCACCATTTTCTGTGAAAAAAACTTAACCCTCAAAACCCCTTTGAACCTATCCCCTCTCACCTTCAATGTATGCGCTGTGGTATTAGACATTTCAACTCTGGGAAACAGATACTCTTTGTCTACTCTATCTATGCCTCTCATAATCTTATAATCCCTTATCAGATCTCCCCGCAGCCTGCGGGGCTCCAGAGAAAACAACCCAAGTTTATCCAGCTTCCTATGATAGCTCATACCCTCTAAACCATGTAGCCTCCTGGTGAACCTCTTCTGCACCCTTTTCAAAGCCTCAACATCCTTCCTATAGTGGGGCAAACAGAACTGTATGCAATACTCCAGAGGTTGTCTAACCAGAGTTTTATAAAATTGCAACACAACCTCTTGACTTTTAAACTCAAAGCTCCAATCTTGAAATGCGCCTGTTTATAGACAGCCACAAAACAAGAAATTTGAAATAGCCCAATTTTAAAAAGAGACCAACACCCAATGCACAGAGAGAGAAACAAAAAACACAAATCATACAAACAATAAAAGCAAGCAACAGCATTCAGAACCAAATGAGTCCATAGAGCTGGAGCCTGGAGCAACTGGAGTGGGCCCAGCCCATACCCTCAGCCTCAGTTCATCATATAGTGGGTCAAATCACTGTGAAGCTCGCAGAACTGAAGCCTGGAGCAGCCTCAGTGCCATGGAGAGAAGAGTAAATGTCACGGAAAAGTGAGTTGGTCCGACCCTCACCATCAGTCCTGACACCCCGCCTCCTGCCTTATCGGTCTATTTAGGCCAACGTTTAAATCTTGAAAACACAGGGTTGTCCCCCACACCAGCACCCAGGCTCTAGATCACCAATACACTCTGGGCCAACCTGTCCTCAACCTTTCCAAATCAGGTCAGCACTTAAAACTTGCAGGAAAGCACTAGATACCAGGAAATGTCTCATTCTGAATCCACTTGGACTAATGTTAAAGTGAATGTAATAACCCAGGAACTATAACAGGAGTGAAAGTCTGGGACAATATCCCCACTGGGATGTCAGGTTGAGATGTGCAGCAGCCAAGATTTAATTGAAAAACAGGTGGAACATGAGGATCTCAGTAGCCCGCCACTGCACCTGTGTCTTCAGGCATTCTCACGCTACAGCGTTCCTGCAAGTCGGCAGTCTAAGCCTGATAATCAGAAACACGCACCATGTCAGGACACATCTGTGAGGATGAGGTTGGCTTGTTTCAAGGTCTCCTCCAGTTGTCACCTGACACATACCGCTCTTTCCAGCTGACAGACCCACCCATACCATTATGCCTTCGATTTCCAGTTTGAATGGCCTTTACAGGAGGTTGTTCAGCTCATCAAGTCAATACTTGCTCTCTGAGCAATCCCATTTCCAGCATTTATTTCCCTGTAATATAAGACATCACAGAAACCAACCACCCCTCCACAAACGCTGTATCTAAACTTCTCACTGCCTCGGTAAAGCAGCCAGTGTAATCAAAGAGCCCACTTACCACAGATATTTTCTCTTCTCCGCTCTCCCATCACGCAGAAGATACAAATGGGTGGCACGGTAGTGTAGTGGTCAGCACAACGCTTTACAGTACCAGTGACCCAGGTTCAATTCCCATCACATGGTAATGTGGTGGTTAGCATAACGTTTTTATGATCTGGGTTCAATTCCTGACGCTGCCTGTAAAGAGTCTGTACATTCTTCCCATGACCTCATGGGTTTCATCCCATGGTCCAACTACTTACTGGTTGGTAGGTTAATCAGTCAATGTAAGTTGGCCCGTGAATAGGCTCTGGTTAAATTGGGGGATTGCTGGCAACATGGCTTGAAAGGTCAGAAAGGCCTATTCTGTGTTGTATCTGAATAAATCAGTAAATAAATAAAAGTCAGAAAGCACATACTATAAACTCAAGGACTGCTTCTACCCCACTGTTACCAGAGTCTAGAATGGACCTCTTGTCTGATGAGATGTACTCTTGGCCTCAGAATCTACCTCTTCATGATCTTGCTCTTTATTGTTTACCTGCACTGTACTTTTGCAATAACTTTTACATTTTATTCTGCATTGTTATTGTTTTGCCTTGTTCTACCTCAATGCACTGTGTAATGATTTGATCTGTATGAACAGTGTGCAAGACAAACCTTTCACTGACTCTCGGTACAGGTGACAATAATAACAAACCCGCAGGGGAACAAGCCCTCCAGCCCTACCATGTTGTCCAAGCTACTGCACTGTCCAAAAGTCTTAGACATATCTATACACTGTATATTTCTATTTATCTATATATATATATACACATACATATATAAACACACACACACACACACACACATATATATAGGGTGATTGATAAGTTTGTGGCCTAAAGTAGAAGGAGATGAGTTATACAGCTCTCGTCACAAGCACGTGCAGTTCAACTCTTTGAGTGAAAATGCAGAAAGTTTGAAGTTAATAACTCATCTCTTTCTACCCTAGGCCACGAATTTATCAATCATTCCTGCTGTGGACCACTTTCTGGAGGTCCAAGACCCCGACTTCTACAAAGAAGGGATCCGTATGCTCCACAACTGCTGGACTAAGTGTGTAAATGTAGGAAAAATAAATGTGCTAGGTTTTCTAAAATTGACTCCTTCTACCTTAGTCAACAAACTTATCAATCACCCCTCGTGTGATATATATATATGTGTGTGTATATATATATATATATATATATGCAAGTCTGGCAGAAGCGAAGGTTGTTGGGAATGACAAGGGTGAAGTGCTGTAGGAGGGGTGTGGGACAGGTGGCAGAGTGCCATTGGCGGGGCTGGTGTGGGTACAGGCACACTCAGCTCTGAGACACCAAGCAAATTCATATCATTCCAAACAATTGGTTTATTGATCATTACAGAATGTCTCTCTGGTGCTTCCTGCTCCCTCCCCTCTATAGAGACCCACATCAGAATCAGGTTTATCATCACTCACATATGTCATGAAATCTGTCTTTTTTTTGTGGAAGCAGTACAATGCAATATATAAAATTAATACAGTACAGGGTACCCTCGCTGTATATATGTGCCCAAAACATTTGCACAGTACTGTACTTCCATTTGCCCAGATTTGTCTCTTTAAAGTTTAAAACTTTCCTTCCCACATTTGTGTCCCAATGTCTCTTAACTATATGGCCATAACGAGGAAGAGTTTCTGGTCAAGAGTCCATCTTCTCATACTAGGGATCTGTTCAATTGTCTTAACAGGATGGAAGCAAGTCTTGAGCCCTGGTGCTATAGGCTTTTAAGCCAGATTTCAGACACAGGGATTTTGATTTGTCAGAAAATACTTCCAATTTTTTGTTTTTGCCTGCCTTGATGAACAGGGAACCAACCTCAGGGAACCTAGCAGTGTGACTCAGACTCTGCTGATGGAAAAGCAGGGAAGCTGCGGACTTGGACAGACTGGGAGAATGTGGAAAACAGTAATGAGATAGTGTTCATGGCTTCAAAGTCCATTTAGAAATCAGATGGCAGAGAGGAAGAAGCTGTTCCTGAATGGTTGAGTGTGTGCCTTCAGGCTCCTGTACCTCCTTCCTGATGGTAGCAATGAGAAAAGGACATGTCCTGGGTGGTTGGGGTCCTTAATGATGGACGCCACTTTTTGAGGCATTGCTCCTTGAAGATGCTGTGGATACTACGGAAGCTAGTGCCCATGATGGAGCTGACTCAGTTGACAACGGTCTGCCGCTTACTTCCTCTTCACATCCACTCTATCTAGGCCTTTCAGAATTTGATAGGTTTCAATAAGATCTCTGTCTCACTCCAGCGAGTACAAGTCCAGAACCATCATATGTCAACCCTTTCATTCCTGGGATCATTCTCGTGTATCTCCTCTAGATCCTCTCCAATGACAGTACATCCTTTCTTCGATAAGGGGCTGGAAACCACTCACAATACTCCAAGTGCGGTCTGATCAATGCCTTATAAGCCTCAGCTTATAACTCAGGTCTTCAAGTCTCTGAAGGGAAAATAATGAACAAGGAAGGGAAACAAGTGGGGAAAGGGGGAGATTAATTGGACATAATTCCAAGGAGCCAAAACAGGCACAATACATAAAAAGCTGCCTTCACCACTGTACCATTCTGTAAGTGGGCAGTGAATCAGGAGCATTGCATCCAAACATTCTGTAGAGAGAGTTGAAGGGTGGATTTGAAACATGGTTCTGATGAAGGGTCTTGGCCTGAAATATTGACTGATTATCCCCTCCTTAGATGCTACCTGACCTGCTGAGTTCCTCCAGCATTTTGTGTGTGTTGTTCAAAAATCAGTCTCTTTTTGACCTCATAATATCCAATAACCCTATCATAGTTCTCTGGGTAGCTTCCAACATGAGGACATCAGCATGTATTTCTCCAACTTCCGGTCATTTCTCCCACTTCTCTTTTTTTCCATTCCCCATTCCCTCTCGTCCCTTCTCTTCTGCTCACCTGCCCATTCCTCCCTTCGGTTTCCCTTCTCCTTCCTTTTCTTCCATGGTCCACTCTCCTCTCCCATCTGGTTACCTTCAGCCCTTCTTTTTTCCTCAACTGTCTATCACTTCCTCCTCCTTCCCTTTCTGCCATGGTCCTCTCTCCTCTCATCACCTTATCAGATTCCTTCTTCTTTGGTCCACAAATCAAACAGGTCATCAATGACAAAGAACTTTTAGTGGGACCGGAGAAAATCACATGGAAGGCATTCAGGGATGTGGTTGAAAATTTTCTGGGCAACTATGGAGCACCAAACTACGTGCAGCAGGTTGACAACATGCTTCAAGCATACAAAACCATGAAGTACAACATGTCACTAAAGATTCATTTTCTGCATCCCCAATTAGACTTCTTCCCTGTAAATCTTGGCACTGTCAGTGACGAGTATGGTGAAAGGTTTCACCAGGACATTGCCGTCCTGGAAAAATGGTATCAGGGCAACTAGAATCTATGAATGTTTGCTGATTATTGTTGGACAATTGAGCAAGAAGCCTCAGACACTGAGTACAAATGAACATTATAATTAAAACATTTTTAGCTTATTTGAACTATTACAAAGCGTCAGCAGCGTTATTATATCAATAAAAGTTAATTTCTTGTTTCTCCAAATTCCTACATGATACAAGTAGTCTGAAATTATACCTGTGTTCAACTTCAAGCGGTCTATCATAAAACACAAATAAATTTCTGAAGAAGAAATACTTCTGAAAAAATTGTTGTACAGTGTTATTAGACCGTTTATTGATTAATTGACTTTGGATTTGTCTTTAAGAGAATAAAAGATTGAATAATTGTAATAGACTAAGGTTTCAATCAGTGTCAGTTGACCTGAGGGGGTATCTTAGCAATCAGTGTGTCCTTATCAGGTGGTGCCTTATTACTAGTGAGTATTTCAAAGTCGGCTGAAAACTTAACAAGACAAAATCATCCTTTACTGAGTCCAGAACTCCAAAATTGCCTCTGGGAATCATTAGACACTTAATTAAAAGAAACTTGAACTGCTCATATTTCCTCTGGTGAAGTTATATGATCCCCAGTGTCTAAAATAATAGACAAACATATGACTTAGAAAGCGTGCAAAGCCACTTCTGCCAACCAATGTGATTACGGCTGACCTTGACTTCATAACCCATCCACCCACACATCTTCTACAGCAACATATGCAAAATGCTGGAGGAACTCAACAGGTCAGGCAGCATTGAAAGAGAGGAATAAAGAGTGGATGTTTTGGGCCTGGTGAGAGGTCTCGGCCCGAAACATCGACTGTTTACTCTTTTTGACCCACTGACCCACTGAGTTCCTCCAGCATTTTGTGTGTGTTACTCTAAATTTCCAGCATCTGCAGAATCTCTAGTGTTTAAGATCAGCTGTGACTTTTAACTCTTTGCTTCCCAAGATATGGAAGCAAAGTGGTTTGTGAAATGGTTCACAACGCAAGCAACAACCATTGGGGTTCAATTCCCATCGCTGTCCGTAAGGAGTTTGTATGTTCATCTGGTGACCATGTGGATGCCCTTTAGGTCAGAGTGGTAAGGCTCCATGGCATAAAAAAGGTTGGGATCCTCTGCTGTAGCTGCTGTGGCTTCCTCCCACATTCCGAAGCCTATCACAAGAAACATCCTCCTCACCATGAAGCACTGCAACAAGAAAGCAGCATCCATCACATCAAGCCACGCTCTCTTCTCACTGCTGTCATTAGGAAGGAGATACAGGAACCTTAGATCCCCCACCACCAGGTCCAGGAACAGTTATTACCCCTCAATCACCAGTCTCCTGAACGTGTGTGGAATACCTAACTCACCACAACACTGAACAGATTCCACAACCTGTAGACTCACTCCCAAGGTCTCTGCAGCTCATGTTCTCAGTAATATTTATTACAGTTTATTACTTTTGTATATTGGCTGTTTGTCCATCTTTGTGTGTATTTTTCATTGATTCTATTGTGTTTCTTTATATCTACTGTGAATGCCAACAAGAAAATGAAGCTCAGATTAGTAGATGGTGACACACTGTACCTGTACTTTGATAATACATTCACTCAAATAAATGAGATGTATGGTTAGGGTTAGTGAGTTGTGGACGTGCTATTTTGATGCCGGAAGCATGGCCACAATTGTGGGCTGCCCTAGCCTGTGTTGGTCGTTGACACAAACGACATATTTCACTGTATGGTTTGACAAATGTTTTGAGAGGCTGGTCCAGGGCTACATCTGCAGTGTGCTACCACCCACAATGGACCCCCTACAATTCACCTACCAACAGAACTGGTCGACTGATGACACCATAGCCACAGCACTACACACTCTCTCACCTGGAGAAGAGGAGTGCATACATTAGAATGCTGTTCCTGGACTACAGTCCAGCAGTCAACACCATAATTCCCTCCAGACTTGAGAGGTAGCTCAGAGACCTCAGCCTGCACCCCACCTTGTGCAGCTGGATCCTAGACTTCCTATTGGATCACCAACAGGTAATAAGGATGGGCTCCCTCACCTCTGCCCCTCTGACTCTCAACAAAGGAGCTCCCTCAGGGTTGTGTCCTGAGTCCCCTCCTCTGCTCCCTTTACACCCACGACTGTGCTGCCACACACAGCTCCAATCTGCTGATCAAATTCACAGATAACGCAACTTTGATTGGCCTTATTTCTAGTGGTGACGAGACAGCCTACAGAGGAGAGGTTGAGAGGTTACCCTGACACAGTGGTGCCAAGATAACACTGTCTCCCTAAATGTCCAAAAGACAAAAGAGCTGATCGTGGATTACAGGAGGAATGGAGACAGGCTTGCCTCGATCAACTGCAGTCCCACTGATGTTGAGAGGGTGAGTAGTTTCAAGTTCCTTGGTATACACATCACTGAAGATCTCACCTGTACTGTACACACTGGCTTTGTGGCCAAAAAGCACAACAGCATCTCTTCCACCTCAGGTGACTGAAGAAGTTCAGCATGAGCCCCTAAATTCTCAAGACCTTCTACATTGAGAGCATCCTGACTGGCTGTATCACTGCCTGGTATGGGAACTGCACCAACCCTGATCACTGGGCACTGCAGAGAGTGGTATGGACAGCCCAGCGTGAACTTCCCTCCACTGAGAACATTTACAGCAGCAGGTGCGTAAAGAAGAATTGGAAATCATCAGAGACACTGGTCACCCCAACCATAAACTGTTTCAGCTGCTTCCGTCTGGCAAACGGTACCACAGCATTAAAGCCAGGACAAACAGGCTATGGGACAGCTTCTTTCTACAAGCCATAGACTTTTAAATTCACATGTCTGTACATTTCAACAGAGTCATAACACAAAGATTTTACTCCCTCACATGTAGGATGGATGTAAGATTTAAATAAATTCAAGGTGAAAAATCCTCTCCACTGGTCATTATCATCATTATGTACAGTGTCATATGACATGGGTGATCAGTCTTTCCATGACCATGATTGTCCTTGGCAAATTTTTCTACAGAAGTGGTTTGCCGTTGCCTTCTTCTAGGCAATGTTTTGACAAGACGGGTGACCCCAGCCATTATCAATACACTTAAGAGATTGTCTGCTGGTGTCAGTGTTCGCATAACCAGGACTTGTGATACACACCAGCTGCTCATACGACCATCCACCACCCGCTCCCATGGCTTCATGTGACCCTAATCGGGGGCTACACCTTGTCCAAAGGTGACCTGCAGGCTTACACCTTACACCGCCTTTGGTAGAGACGTATCTCCACCCCGCCACCCATCTCCCCTGTTACCCTGTCAAGTTCTTTGAAGATCTAACATATTCCAATCAGGTGACTTCTCTTCCTTCTGAACTCCAGATTAATCTGCTCAATTTTACCTCATTAGAGAACTGGCCTATTCCACATATCGGTCTAGAAAACCTGATCTGAACTGCTTCCGATGTGCGAACTACCTTCCTTATGTTGAGAAAGCAGGGAGCTGCAGAGGGACAGACAGATTGGGAGAATGGGTAAAGGAGTGGCAGATGGAATACAGTGCAGGGAAATATACGGTCAGGCACTTTGTAGAAGGAAAAAAGTCATAGATTATTTTCTAAATGGGGAAGAAATTTGGAAATCAGGGATGGAAAGGGAGTCCTCAAGCAGGATTCTCTGAAGCAGGGGTGTGAGTGGGTGGGTGAGAAAGGGGCCTGTTTTGCTGTTGTTGTTTGTGTTATTCCACTGAGCATTGTGGACATGCTATGTTGGCACCAGAACGTTTGGCGACATTTGCCCCAGCACATCCTTAGGTTGTTAATGCAGATGATCCATTTCACTGTATGTAAATCCAAAATCTGAAACACCAACTATTCATTACCCTCCACAGATGCTGCCTGACCCACTGAGTGTGTGTGCGCGCGAGCATGTGTATGTGTCTGTGAGTGTGTGTGTGTGTGTTGATCCCTACTGACCCATGTCCCATGACTGCTTGTCATTGAGGTAGAGCGTTCAGAACCTGGCGTCCACATAGAAGCAACATGTACGCAACAGGAAGAATGGACCACCACAAAAACTCTTCCTATCGGCCTACATCCGTGGATCCTTCAGAACAAGTCATCCTCAGAGTTGAGGGAACGCCTTGGAAAAATATTGCTGCTATAGATTATTTAATAACTTAAAATTTAATTCCCCATCTTGCTGAGGGGCAATTAGAAGCTAGAAAGTTTTTAGCTTTATCTGTCACGTACGTCGGAAACATCAAAATATCCAGTGAAGTATGTCGCTTGTATCCACGACCAACACAGGATTGCAGTGGGATCAGCCCGCAATGCTGCCACACTTCTGGAACCAGCATCACAGGCCACAGCTTACTAACCATAACCATATGGCTTTGGAATGTGGGAGGAAACAGGAGCACCCAGAGGAAACCCCAGCAACCTGGACATCAGTCCCATAACTTAGGCTCAATATTACCGTATCCAAAACCAAATCAGAATCAGGTTTAATATCATGAAATTTCTCATTTTGTAGCCACAGTACAATGCAATACATAATAAAAATCTACAAATTACAGTAAGAAGTATATATGTTAAAAAGTTAAATTAAATTAGTGCAAAAATAGAAATAAGAAAGTAGTGAGGTAGTGTTCATGGGATCAGTGTCCATTCAGAAATCGGATGGCAGAGGGGAAGAAGCTGTTCCTGAATCATTGAGTGTGTGTCTTCAGGCTCCTGTACCTCCTCCCTGATGGTAACAATGAGGAGATGGTATGTTCTGGGTGATGGGGGTCCTTAATGATGAATGCCTCCTTTTTGAGCCATTGCTCATTGAAGATGTCCTGGATACAGCAGAGGCTGGTGAGCATGATGGGGCTGACTGAGTCACAACTTTCTGCAGCTTTTTCTGATCCCATGCAGTGGCCCTCCTCCCACCCTCTCCATACCAGATGGTGATACAGCCAGTTAGAATGCTCTCCATGGTACATCTGTAGAAATTTGCAATTGTCTTTGGAGACATACCAAATCTCCTCAAAGTCCTAATGAAATATAGCTGCTGTCGTGCCTTCTTTCTAACTGCATTGATATGCTGGGTCCAGGATAGATCCCCAGGGATGTTAGTGCCGAGGAGTTTGAAATTGCTCACTTTCTCCACTTTTGATCCCTCTCTGAGGACTGGTGTGTGTTCCCTTGACTTACCCTTTCTGAAGTCCACAATCAGTCCTGTCGGCTTGCTTATTTAAACAATATTAGAACACTTGAGACATTACACGATGAACCAAAGAATAATGGCCGTGCTATGTTGGCATGGTGACACTTGCGGGCCGCCCTCCGAACATCCACGGACTGTGTTGGTCGTTGACGCAAATTACGCATTTCTTGGTATGTTCTGATGTTTCAAAGTACATATAACAAATAACATAATATTTTTTCTTCATGCAGTACTGTGCAAAATCCTTAGGCACATACAGTATATAGAGTTAGGGAGCCTGAGACTTTGGCACAGTACTGTAGTAATTTTACGTATTGCACTGAACGGCTGCCACAAAAACAAATTTCATGATGTATGAGTGATGATAAACCTGATCTGGGTCTCTATTGTGGATTGAGAGTGGGAAGGGGGCAGGGAGAGGGGAATCATGGTTGGGAAAAGGGGAAGGGAGAGGGGAGGGGGCAGGGAGCACCAGAGAGACATTCTGTAATGATCAATAAGCCAATTGTTTGGAATCAAATGAACTTACCTGGTTCAGGGCTGGGTGTGTCTGCACCCCCACACCCCTCCCCTGGCACCCCTTCTCGGTCTCCTGTCCCACAACCCTCCCCTGGCACCCCTTCTCGGTCTCCTGTCCCACAACCCTCCCCTGGCACCCCTTCTCTGCCACCTGTCCCACAACCCTCCCCTGGCACCCCTTCTCTGCCACCTGTCCCACAACCCTCCCCTGGCACCCCTTCTCGGTCTCCTGTCCCACAACCCTCCCTTGGCACCCCTTCTCTGCCACCTGTCCCACAACCCTCCCCTGGCACCCCTTCTCTGCCACATGTCCCACACCCCTCCCCTGGCACCCCTTCTCTGTCTCCTGTCCCACAACCCTCCCCTGGCACCCCTTCTCTGCCACCTGTCCCACAACCCTCCCCTGGCACCCCTTCTCTGCCACCTGTCCCACAACCCTCCCCTGGCACCCCTTCTCGGTCTCCTGTCCCACAACCCTCCCTTGGCAGCCCTTCTCTGCCACCTGTCCCACAACCCTCCCCTGGCACCCCTTCTCTGCCACCTGTCCCACAACCCTCCCCTGGCACCCCTTCTCTGCCACCTGTCCCACACCCCTCCCCGGCACCCCTTCTCTGCCACCTGTCCCACAACCCTCCCCAGGCACCCCTTCTCCATCTCCTGTCCCAAACCCCTCCCCTGGCACACCTTTTCTGCCAACTGTCCCACACCCCTCCCCTGGCACTCCTTCTCTGCCACCTGTCCCACACCCCTCCCCTGGCACTCCTTCTCTGTCACCTGTCCAACACCCCTCCCCTGGCACCCCTTCTCTGCCACCTGTCCCACACCCCTCCCCTGGCACTCCTTCTCTACCAACTGTCCCACACCCCTCCTGCGGCTCTCCTTCTCTTCCACCTGTCCAACACCCCTCCCCTGGCACTCCTTCTCTGCCACCTGTCCCACACCCCTCCCCTGGCATCCCTTCTCTGCCACCTGTCCCACACCCCTCCCCTGGCACCCCTTCTCTGCCACCTGTCCCACACCCCTCCCTGGCACCCCTTCTCTGCCACCTGTCCCACACCCCTCCCCTGGCACCCCTTCTCTGCCACCTGTCCCACGCCCCTCCCCGGCACCCCTTCTCTGCCACCTGTCCCACACCCCTCCCCTGGCACCCCTTCTCTGCCACCTGTCCAACACCCCTCCCCTGGCACTCCTTCTCTGCCACCTGTCCCACACCCCTCCCCTGGCACCCCTTCTCTGCCACCTGTCCCACACCCCTCCCCTGGCACTCCTTCTCTGCCACCTGTCCCACACCCCTCCCCTGGCACCCCCTTCTCTGCCACCTGTCCCACACCCCTCCCCTGGCACCCCTTCTCTGCCACTTGTCCCATGCCCCTCCCCGGCACCCCTTCTCTGCCACCTGTCCCACACCCCTCCCCTGGCACTCCTTCTCTGCCACCTGTCCCACACCCCTCCCCTGGCACTCCTTCTCTGCCACCTGTCCCACACCCCTCCCCTGGCACTCCTTCTCTGCCACCTGTCCCACACCGCTCCCCGGCACTCCTTCTCTGCCACCTGTCCCACACCCCTCCCCTGGCACTCCTTCTCTGCCACCTGTCCCACACCCCTCCCCTGGCACTCCTTCTCTGCCACCTGTCCCACACCCCTCCCCTAGTACTCCTTCTCTGCCACCTGTCCCACACCCCTCCCCTGGCACTCCTTCTCTGCCACCTGTCCCACACCCCTCCCCTGGCACTCCTTCTCTGCCACCTGTCCCAAACCCCTCCCCTGGCACCCCTTCTCTGCCACCTGTCCCACACTCCTCCCCTGGCACCCCTTCTCTGCCACCTGTCCCACGCCCCTCCCCTGGCACCCTTTCTCTGCCACCTGTCTCACACCCCTCCCCTGGCACTCCTTCTCTGCCACCTGTCCCACACCCCTCCCCTGGCACTCCTTCTCTGCCACCTGTCCCACACCCCTCCCCTGGCACTCCTTCTCCGCCACCTGTCCCACACCCCTCCCCTGGCACTCCTTCTCTGCCACCTGTCCCACACCCCTCCCCTGGCACCCCTTCTCTGCCACCTGTCCCACACCCCTCCCCTGGCACACCTTCTCTGCCACCTGTCCCACACCCCTCCCCTGGCACTCCTTCTCTGCCACCTGTCCCACACCCCTCCCCTGGCACCCCTTCTCTGCCACCTGTCCCACACCCCTCCCCTGGCACCCCTTCTCTGCCACCTGTCCCACACCCCTCCCCTGGCACTCCTTCTCTACCAACTGTCCCACACCCCTCCTGCGGCTCTCCTTCTCTTCCACCTGTCCAACACCCCTCCCCTGGCACTCCTTCTCTGCCACCTGTCCCACACCCCTCCCCTGGCACTCCTCTGCCACCTGTCCCACACCCCTCCCCTGGCACCCCTTCTCTGCCACCTGTCCCACACCCCTCCCCTGGCACTCCTTCTCTGCCACCTGTCCCACACCCCTCCCCGGCACTCCTTCTCTGCCACCTGTCCCACACCCCTCCCCTGGCACCCCTTCTCTGCCACCTGTCTCACACCCCTCCCCTGGCACTCCTTCTCTGCCACCTGTCACACACCCCTCCCCTGGCACTCCTTCTCTGCCACCTGTCCCACACCCCTCCCCTGGCACTCCTTCTCTGCCACCTGTCCCACACCCCTCCCCTGGCACTCCTTCTCTGCCACCTGTCCCACACCCCTCCCATGGCACTCCTTCTCTGCCACCTGTCCCACACCCCTCCCCTGGCACTCCTCTGCCACCTGTCCAACACCCCTCCCCTAGTACTCCTTCTCTGCCACCTGTCCCACACCCCTCCCCTGGCACTCCTTCTCTGCCACCTGTCCCACACCCCTCCCCTGGCACTCCTTCTCTGCCACCTGTCCCACACCCCTCCCCTGGCACCCCTTCTCTGCCACCTGTCCCACACTCCTCCCCTGGCACCCCTTCTCTGCCACCTGTCCCACAACCCTCCCCTGGCACCCCTTCTCTGCCACCTGTTCCACGCCCCACTCCTGGCACCCTTTCTCTGCCACCTGTCTCACACCCCTCCCCTGGCACTCCTTCTCTGCCACCTGTCCCACACCCCTCCCCTGGCACTCCTTCTCTGCCACCTGTCCCACACCCCTCCCCTGGCACTCCTTCTCCGCCACCTGTCCCACACCCCTCCCCTGGCACTCCTTCTCTGCCACCTGTCCCACACCCCTCCCCTGGCACCCCTTCTCTGCCACCTGTCCCACACTCCTCCCCTGGCACCCCTTCTCTGCCACCAGTCCCACACCCCTCCCCTGGCACCCCTTCTCTGCCACCTGTCCCATGCATCGCCCTTGGCACCCTTTCTCTGCCACCTGTCTCACACCCCTCCCCTGGCACTCCTTCTCTGCCACCTGTCCCACACCCCTCCCCTGGCACTCCTCTGCCACCTGTCCCACACCCCTCCCCTGGCACCCCTTCTCTGCCACCTGTCCCACACCCCTCCCCTGGCAACCCTTCTCTGCCACCTGTCCCACACCCCTCCCCTGGCATTCCTTCTCAACCAACTGTCCCACACCCCTCCTGCGGCTCTCCTTCTCTTCCACCTGTCCAACACCCCTCCCCTGGCACTCCTTCTCTGCCACCTGTCCCACACCCCTCCCCTGGAATTCCTTCTCTGCCACCTGTCCCACACCCCTCCCCTGGCACTCCTCTGCCACCTGTCCCACACCCCTCCCCTGGCACCCCTTCTCTGCCACCTGTCCCACACCCCTCCCCTGGCACTCTTTCTCTGCCACCTGTCCCGCACCCCTCCCCGGCACTCCTTCTCTGCCACCTGTCCCACACCCCTCCCCTGGCACTCCTTCTCTGCCACCTGTCCCACACCCCTCCCCTGGCACTCCTTCTCTGCCACCTGTCCCACACCGCTCCCCGGCACTCCTTCTCTGCCACCTGTCCCACACCCTTCCCCTGGCACTCCCTCTCTGCCACCTGTCCCACACCCCTCCCCTGGCACTCCTTCTCTGCCACCTGTCCCACACCCCTCCCCTAGTACTCCTTCTCTGCCACCTGTCCCACACCCCTCCCCTGGCACTCCTTCTCTGCCACCTGTCCCACACCCCTCCCCAGGCACTCCTTCTCTGCCACCTGTCCCACACCCCTCCCCTGGCACCCCTTCTCTGCCACCTGTCCCACACTCCTCCCCTGGCACCCCTTCTCTGCCACCTGTCCCACACCACTCCCCTGGCACCCCTTCTCTGCCACCTGTCCCACGCCCCTCCCCTGGCACCCTTTCTCTGCCACCTGTCTCACACCCCTCCCCTGGCACTCCTTCTCTGCCACCTGTCCCACACCCCTCCCCTGGCACTCCTTCTCTGCCACCTGTCCCACACCCCTCCCCTGGCACTCCTTCTCCGCCACCTGTCCCACACCCCTCCCCTAGCACTCGTTCTCTGCCACCTGTCCCACACCCCTCCCCTGGCACTCCTCTGCCACCTGTCCCACACCCCTCCCCGACACTCCTTCTCTGCCACCTGTCCCACACCCCTCCCCTGGCACCCCATCTCTGCCACCTGTCCCACACCCCTCCCTGGCACCCCTTCTCTGCCACCTGTCCCACACCCCTCCCCTGGCACCCCTTCTCTGCCACCTATACCACGCCCCACCCCGGCACCCCTTCTCTGCCACCTGTCCCACACCCCTCCCCTGGCACCCCTTCTCTGCCACCTGTCTCACACCCCTCCCCTGGCACTCCTTCTCTGCCACCTGTCCCACACCCCTCCCCTGGCACTCCTTCTCTGCCACCTGTCCCACAACCCTCCCCTGGCACCCCTTCTCTGCCACCTGTCCCACACCCCTCCCTGGCACACCTTCTCTGCCACCTGTCCCAAACCCCTCCCCTGGCACCCCTTCTCTGCCACCTGTCCCACAACCCTCCCCTGGCACCCCTTCTCTGCCACCTGTCCCACACCCCTCCCCTGCACCCCTTCTCTGCCACCTGTCCCACAACCCTCCCCAGGCACCCCTTCTCCATCTCCTGTCCCAAACCCCTCCCCTGGCACACCTTTTCTGCCAACTGTCCCACACCCCTCCCCTGGCACTCCTTCTCTGCCACCTGTCCCACACCCCTCCCATGGCACTCCTTCTCTGTCACCTGTCCCACACCCCTCCCCTGGCACCCCTTCTCTGCCACCTGTCCCACACCCCTCCCCTGGCACCCCTTCTCTGCCACCTGTCCCACACCCCTCCCCTGGCACTCCTTCTCTACCAACTGTCCCACACCCCTCCTGCGGCTCTCCTTCTCTTCCACCTGTCCAACACCCCTCCCCTGGCACTCCTTCTCTGCCACCTGTCCCACACCCCTCCCCTGGCACCCCTTCTCTGCCACCTGTCCCACACCCCTCCCCTGGCACTCCTCTGCCACCTGTCCCACACCCCTCCCCTGGCACCCCTTCTCTGCCACCTGTCCCACACCCCTCCCCTGGCACTCCTTCTCTGCCACCTGTCCCACACCCCTCCCCTGGCACCCCTTCTCTGCCACCTGTCCCACACCCCTCCCTGGCACCCCTACTCTGCCACCTGTCTCCCACCCCTCCCCTGGCACCCCTTCTCTGCCACTTGTCCCACGCCCCTTCCCGGCACCCCTTCTCTGCCACCTGTCCCACACCCCTCCCCTGGCACCCCTTCTCTGCCACCTGTCTCACACCCCTCCCCGGCACTCCTTCTCTGCCACCTGTCCCACACCCCTCCCCTGGCACTCCTCTGCCACCTGTCCCACACCCCTCCCCTGGCACCCCTTCTCTGCCACCTGTCCCACAACCCTCCCCTGGCACCCCTTCTCTGCCACCTGTCCCACACCCCTCCCCGGCACTCCTTCTCTGCCGCCTGTCCCACACCCCTCCCCTGGCACCCCTTCTCTGCCACCTGTCCCACAACCCTCCCTGGCACCGCTTCTCTGCCACCTGTCCCACACCCCTCCCCTGGCACCCCTTCTCTGCCACCTGTCCCACGCCCCTCCCTGGCACCCCTTCTCTGCCACCTGTCCCACACCCCTCCCCTGGCACCCCTTCTCTGCCACCTGTCTCACACCCCTCCCCTGGCACTCCTTCTCTGCCACCTGTCCCACACCCCTCCCCTGGCACTCCTTCTCTGCCACCTGTCCCACACCCCTCCCCTGGCACCCCTTCTCTGCCACCTGTCCCACAACCCTCCCCTGGCACCCCTTGTCTGCCACCTGTCCCACACCCCTCCCTGGCACCCCTTCTCTGCCACCTGTCCCAAAACCCTCCCCTGGCACCCCTTCTCTGCCACCTGTCCCACAAACCTCCCCTGGCACCCCTTCTCTGCCACCTGTCCCACACCCCTCCCCGGCACTCCTTCTCTGCCACCCGTCCCACACCCCTCCCCTGCCACCCCTTCTCTGCCACCTGTCCCACACCCCTCCCCTGGCACCCCTTCTCTGCCACCTGTCCCACACCCCTCCCCTGGCACCCCTTCTCTGCCACATGTCCCACACCCCTCCCCTGGCACCCCTTCTCTGTCTCCTGTCCCACAACCCTCCCCTGGCACCCCTTCACTGCCACCTGTCCCACAACCCTCCCCTGGCACCCCTTCTCTGCCACCTGTCCCACAACCCTCCCCTGGCACCCCTTCTCGGTCTCCTGTCCCACAACCCTCCCTTGGCAGCCCTTCTCTGCCACCTGTCCCACAACCCTCCCCTGGCACCCCTTCTCTGCCACCTGTCCCACAACCCTCCCCTGGCACCCCTTCTCTGCCACCTGTCCCACACCCCTCCCCGGCACCCCTTCTCTGCCACCTGTCCCACAACCCTCCCCAGGCACCCCTTCTCTGCCACCTGTCCCACAACCCTCCCCTGGCACCCCTTCTCTGCCACCTGTCCCACACCCCTCCCCGGCACCCCTTCTCTGCCACCTGTCCCAAACCCCTCCCCTGGCACACCTTTTCTGCCAACTGTCCCACACCCCTCCCCTGGTACTCCTTCTCTGCCACCTGTCCCACACCCCTCCCCTGGCACTCCTTCTCTGTCACCTGTCCAACACCCCTCCCCTGGCACCCCTTCTCTGCCACCTGTCCCACACCCCTCCCCTGGCACTCCTTCTCTACCAACTGTCCCACACCCCTCCCCGGCACTCCTTCTCTGCCACCTGTCCCACACCCCTCCCCTGGCACCCCATCTCTGCCACCTGTCCCACACCCCTCCCTGGCACCCCTTCTCTGCCACCTGTCCCACACCCCTCCCCTGGCACCCCTTCTCTGCCACCTATACCACGCCCCACCCCGGCACCCCTTCTCTGCCACCTGTCCCACACCCCTCCCCTGGCACCCCTTCTCTGCCACCTGTCGCACACCCCTCCCCTGGCACTCCTTCTCTGCCACCTGTCCCACACCCCTCCCCTGGCACTCCTTCTCTGCCACCTGTCCCACAACCCTCCCCTGGCACCCCTTCTCTGCCACCTGTCCCACACCCCTCCCTGGCACACCTTCTCTGCCACCTGTCCCAAACCCCTCCCCTGGCACCCCTTCTCTGCCACCTGTCCCACAACCCTCCCCTGGCACCCCTTCTCTGCCACCTGTCCCACACCCCTCCCCTGCACCCCTTCTCTGCCACCTGTCCCACAACCCTCCCCAGGCACCCCTTCTCCATCTCCTGTCCCAAACCCCTCCCCTGGCACACCTTTTCTGCCAACTGTCCCACACCCCTCCCCTGGCACTCCTTCTCTGCCACCTGTCCCACACCCCTCCCATGGCACTCCTTCTCTGTCACCTGTCCCACACCCCTCCCCTGGCACCCCTTCTCTGCCACCTGTCCCACACCCCTCCCCTGGCACCCCTTCTCTGCCACCTGTCCCACACCCCTCCCCTGGCACTCCTTCTCTACCAACTGTCCCACACCCCTCCTGCGGCTCTCCTTCTCTTCCACCTGTCCAACACCCCTCCCCTGGCACTCCTTCTCTGCCACCTGTCCCACACCCCTCCCCTGGCACCCCTTCTCTGCCACCTGTCCCACACCCCTCCCCTGGCACTCCTCTGCCACCTGTCCCACACCCCTCCCCTGGCACCCCTTCTCTGCCACCTGTCCCACACCCCTCCCCTGGCACTCCTTCTCTGCCACCTGTCCCACACCCCTCCCCTGGCACCCCTTCTCTGCCACCTGTCCCACACCCCTCCCTGGCACCCCTACTCTGCCACCTGTCTCCCACCCCTCCCCTGGCACCCCTTCTCTGCCACTTGTCCCACGCCCCTTCCCGGCACCCCTTCTCTGCCACCTGTCCCACACCCCTCCCCTGGCACCCCTTCTCTGCCACCTGTCTCACACCCCTCCCCGGCACTCCTTCTCTGCCACCTGTCCCACACCCCTCCCCTGGCACTCCTCTGCCACCTGTCCCACACCCCTCCCCTGGCACCCCTTCTCTGCCACCTGTCCCACAACCCTCCCCTGGCACCCCTTCTCTGCCACCTGTCCCACACCCCTCCCCGGCACTCCTTCTCTGCCGCCTGTCCCACACCCCTCCCCTGGCACCCCTTCTCTGCCACCTGTCCCACAACCCTCCCTGGCACCGCTTCTCTGCCACCTGTCCCACACCCCTCCCCTGGCACCCCTTCTCTGCCACCTGTCCCACGCCCCTCCCTGGCACCCCTTCTCTGCCACCTGTCCCACACCCCTCCCCTGGCACCCCTTCTCTGCCACCTGTCTCACACCCCTCCCCTGGCACTCCTTCTCTGCCACCTGTCCCACACCCCTCCCCTGGCACTCCTTCTCTGCCACCTGTCCCACACCCCTCCCCTGGCACCCCTTCTCTGCCACCTGTCCCACAACCCTCCCCTGGCACCCCTTGTCTGCCACCTGTCCCACACCCCTCCCTGGCACCCCTTCTCTGCCACCTGTCCCAAAACCCTCCCCTGGCACCCCTTCTCTGCCACCTGTCCCACAAACCTCCCCTGGCACCCCTTCTCTGCCACCTGTCCCACACCCCTCCCCGGCACTCCTTCTCTGCCACCCGTCCCACACCCCTCCCCTGCCACCCCTTCTCTGCCACCTGTCCCACACCCCTCCCCTGGCACCCCTTCTCTGCCACCTGTCCCACACCCCTCCCCTGGCACCCCTTCTCTGCCACATGTCCCACACCCCTCCCCTGGCACCCCTTCTCTGTCTCCTGTCCCACAACCCTCCCCTGGCACCCCTTCTCTGCCACCTGTCCCACAACCCTCCCCTGGCACCCCTTCTCTGCCACCTGTCCCACACTCCTCCCCTGGCACCCCTTCTCTGCCACCTGTCCCACACCCCTCCCCTGGCACTCCTTCTCTGCCACCTGTCCCACACCGCTCCCCGGCACTCCTTCTCTGCCACCTGTCCCACACCCCTCCCCTGGCACTCCTTCTCTGCCACCTGTCCCACACCCCTCCCCTGGCACTCCTTCTCTGCCACCTGTCCCACACCCCTCCCCTAGTACTCCTTCTCTGCCACCTGTCCCACACCCCTCCCCTGGCACTCCTTCTCTGCCACCTGTCCCACACCCCTCCCCTGGCACTCCTTCTCTGTCACCTGTCCAACACCCCTCCCCTGGCACCCCTTCTCTGCCACCTGTCCCACACCCCTCCCCTGGCACTCCTTCTCTACCAACTGTCCCACACCCCTCCTGCGGCTCTCCTTCTCTTCCACCTGTCCAACACCCCTCCCCTGGCACTCCTTCTCTGCCACCTGTCCCACACCCCTCCCCTGGCACCCCTTCTCTGCCACCTGTCCCACACCCCTCCCCTGGCACCCCTTCTCTGCCACCTGTCCCACACCCCTCCCTGGCACCCCTTCTCTGCCACCTGTCCCACACCCCTCCCCTGGCACCCCTTCTCTGCCACCTGTCCCACGCCCCTCCCCGGCACCCCTTCTCTGCCACCTGTCCCACACCCCTCCCCTGGCACCCCTTCTCTGCCACCTGTCCAACACCCCTCCCCTGGCACTCCTTCTCTGCCACCTGTCCCACACCCCTCCCCTGGCACCCCTTCTCTGCCACCTGTCCCACACCCCTCCCCTGGCACTCCTTCTCTGCCACCTGTCCCACACCGCTCCCCGGCACTCCTTCTCTGCCACCTGTCCCACACCCCTCCCCTGGCACTCCTTCTCTGCCACCTGTCCCACACCCCTCCCCTGGCACTCCTTCTCTGCCACCTGTCCCACACCCCTCCCCTAGTACTCCTTCTCTGCCACCTGTCCCACACCCCTCCCCTGGCACTCCTTCTCTGCCACCTGTCCCACACCCCTCCCCTGGCACTCCTTCTCTGCCACCTGTCCCAAACCCCTCCCCTGGCACCCCTTCTCTGCCACCTGTCCCACACTCCTCCCCTGGCACCCCTTCTCTGCCACCTGTCCCACGCCCCTCCCCTGGCACCCTTTCTCTGCCACCTGTCTCACACCCCTCCCCTGGCACTCCTTCTCTGCCACCTGTCCCACACCCCTCCCCTGGCACTCCTTCTCTGCCACCTGTCCCACACCCCTCCCCTGGCACTCCTTCTCCGCCACCTGTCCCACACCCCTCCCCTGGCACTCCTTCTCTGCCACCTGTCCCACACCCCTCCCCTGGCACCCCTTCTCTGCCACCTGTCCCACACTCCTCCCCTGGCACCCCTTCTCTGCCACCTGTCCCACACCCCTCCCCTGGCACCCCTTCTCTGCCACCTGTCCCATGCCCCTCCCCTGGCACCCTTTCTCTGCCACCTGTCTCACACCCCTCCCCTGGCACACCTTCTCTGCCACCTGTCCCACACCCCTCCCCTGGCACTCCTTCTCTGCCACCTGTCCCACACCCCTCCCCTGGCACCCCTTCTCTGCCACCTGTCCCACACCCCTCCCCTAGCACCCCTTCTCTGCCACCTGTCCCACACCCCTCCCCTGGCACTCCTTCTCTACCAACTGTCCCACACCCCTCCTGCGGCTCTCCTTCTCTTCCACCCGTCCAACACCCCTCCCCTGGCACTCCTTCTCTGCCACCTGTCCCACACCCCTCCCCTGGCATTCCTTCTCTGCCACCTGTCCCACACCCCTCCCCTGGCACTCCTCTGCCACCTGTCCCACACCCCTCCCCTGGCACCCCTTCTCTGCCACCTGTCCCACACCCCTCCCCTGGCACTCCTTCTCTGCCACCTGTCCCACACCCCTCCCCGGCACTCCTTCTCTGCCACCTGTCCCACACCCCTCCCCTGGCACCCCTTCTCTGCCACCTGTCTCACACCCCTCCCCTGGCACTCCTTCTCTGCCACCTGTCCCACACCCCTCCCCTGGCACTCCTTCTCTGCCACCTGTCCCACACCGCTCCCCGGCACTCCTTCTCTGCCACCTGTCCCACACCCCTCCCCTGGCACCCCTTCTCTGCCACCTGTCCCACACCCCTCCCCTGGCACTCCTTCTCTGCCACCTGTCCCACACCCCTCCCCTAGTACTCCTTCTCTGCCACCTGTCCCACACCCCTCCCCTGGCACTCCTTCTCTGCCACCTGTCCCACACCCCTCCCCTGGCACTCCTTCTCTGCCACCTGTCCCACACCCCTCCCCTGGCACCCCTTCTCTGCCACCTGTCCCACACTCCTCCCCTGGCACCCCTTCTCTGCCACCTGTCCCACACCCCTCCCCTGGCACCCCTTCTCTGCCACCTGTCCCACGCCCCTCCCCTGGCACCCTTTCTCTGCCACCTGTCTCACACCCCTCCCCTGGCACTCCTTCTCTGCCACCTGTCCCACACCCCTCCCTTGGCACTCCTTCTCTGCCACCTGTCCCACACCCCTCCCCTGGCACTCCTTCTCCGCCACCTGTCCCACACCCCTCCCCTGGCACTCCTTCTCCGCCACCTGTCCCACACCCTTCCCCTGGCACCCCTTCTCTGCCACCTGTCCCACACTCCTCCCCTGGCACCCCTTCTCTGCCACCTGTCCCACACCCCTCCCCTGGCACCCCTTCTCTGCCACCTGTCCCATGCATCTCCCCTGGCACCCTTTCTCTGCCACCTGTCTCACACCCCTCCCCTGGCACTCCTTCTCTGCCACCTGTCCCACACCCCTCCCCTGGCACTCCTCTGCCACCTGTCCCACACCCCTCCCCTGGCACCCCTTCTCTGCCACCTGTCCCACACCCCTCCCCTGGCACCCCTTCTCTGCCACCTGTCCCACACCCCTCCCCTGGCACTCCTTCTCTACCAACTGTCCCACACCCCTCCTGCGGCTCTCCTTCTCTTCCACCTGTCCAACACCCCTCCCCTGGCACTCCTTCTCTGCCACCTGTCCCACACCCCTCCCCTGGCATTCCTTCTCTGCCACCTGTCCCACACCCCTCCCCTGGCACTCCTCTGCCACCTGTCCCACACCCCTCCCCTGGCACCCCTTCTCTGCCACCTGTCCCACACCCCTCCTCTGGCACTCCTTCTCTGCCACCTGTCCCACACCCCTCCCCGGCACTCCTTCTCTGCCACCTGTCCCACACCCCTCCCCTGGCACCCCTTCTCTGCCACCTGTCCCACACCCCTCCCTGGCACCCCTTCTCTGCCACCCGTCCCACACCCCTCCCCTGGCACCCCTTCTCTGCCACCTGTCCCACACCCCTCCCCTGGCACCCCTTCTCTGCCACCTGTCCCACACCCCTCCCCTGGCACCCCTTCTCTGCCACCTGTCCCACGCCCCTCCCCTGGCACCCTTTCTCTGCCACCTGTCTCACACCCCTCCCCTGGCACTCCTTCTCTGCCACCTGTCCCACACCCCTCCCCTGGCACTCCTTCTCTGCCACCTGTCCCACACCCCTCCCCTGGCACTCCTTCTCTGCCACCTGTCCTACACCGCTCCCCTGGCACTCCTTCTCTGCCACCTGTCCCACACCCCTCCCCTGGCACTCCTTCTCTGCCACCTGTCCCACACCCCGCCCCTGGCACTCCTTCTCTGCCACCTGTCCCACACCCCTCCCCTAGTACTCCTTCTCTGCCACCTGTCCCACACCCCTCCCCTGGCACTCCTCTGCCACCTGTCCCACACCCCTCCCCTGGCACTCCTTCTCTGCCACCTGTCCCACACCCCTCCCCTGGCACCCCTTCTCTGCCACCTGTCCCACACTCCTCCCCTGGCACTCCTTCTCTGCCACCTGTCCCACACCCCTCCCCTGGCACCCCTTCTCTGCCACCTGTCCCACGCCCCTCCCCTGGCACCCTTTCTCTGCCACCTGTCTCACACCCCTCCCCTGGCACTCCTTCTCTGCCACCTGTCCCACACCCCTCCCCTGGCACTCCTTCTCTGCCACCTGTCCCACACCCCTCCCCTGGCACTCCTTCTCTGCCACCTGTCCCACACCCCTCCCCTGGCACCCCTTCTCTGCCACCTGTCCCACACTCCTCCCCTGGCACCCCTTCTCTGCCACCTGTCCCACACCCCTCCCCTGGCACCCCTTCTCTGCCACCTGTCCCATGCCCCTCCCCTGGCACCCTTTCTCTGCCACCTGTCTCACACCGCTCCCCTGGCACTCCTTCTCTGCCACCTGTCCCACACCCCTCCCCTGGCACTCCTTCTCTGCCACCTGTCCCACACCCCTCCCCTGGCACTCCTTCTCTGCCACCTGTCCCACACCCCTCCCCTGGCACTCCTTCTCTGCCACCTGTCCCACACCCCTCCCCTGGCACCCCTTCTCTGCCACCTGTCCCACACCCCTCCCCTGGCACTCCACCCTCACCATTCCCAACATCCTTTGCTGCCACCAGATTTACAAACTCGCTCTCCACTCCATGTTGACAAATAGAGTACTGAGCAAGAGTCCTCGGCACCTCAGCTCTATATATGTGCCTATATGTGGTAACAAGAAAACAAGAGCTAGAGTAAGCCTCTTTGATGAACCTGGATGCTGTAGATGTGGCGAGGATGTTTCCTATAGTGGAGGAGTAAGGATCAGATTCAAAATACAAACAGCATCCCTTTAGAAAAGTGATTGGCCGGTATTCCTCAAACCAGAAAGTGGCGTACCTGTGGAATTCGTTGCCACAGACGGCTGTGGAGGCCAAGTATATTTAAAGAGGAGGCTGATAGGTTCTTGATTAGTGAGTGTGTTAAAGATTACGAGGAGAAGGCAGGAGAATGGGGTTGAGAGAGACAATAAATCAGTCATGATCGAATGGCAGAATAGATTTAATGGGCCGAATGGCCTTATTCTGCTCCTATGGCTTATGGCCACTCGGCCTCTCAAGCTCACTTTCTGCTTTATAATGCTTCTGATAGCTTAAAATATGCAGAAAGCATCAACCCCTTTCGACCTAACACAAGAGATTTTGCAGATAAGAGAAAATCTACAGATGTTGGAAATCGAAGCAACATAACAAGCTGGAGGAATTCAGCAAGCCAGGCAGCATCCATGGAGAAGAGTTAACAGTCAACATTTCAGGCAGTAACCCTCCTTCAGGACTGGAAAGGAAAGGGGAAGACACCAGAATAAAAAGGTGGGGGAGGGGAAGGAGGCTAGCTGAAAGGTGATAGGTGAAGCCAGGTGGGTAGGAAAGGCCAAGGGCGAGAGAGGAAGGAATCTGACAGGAGAGGAGAGTGGACCATAGGAGAAAGTGAAGGAGGAGGGAACCCATGGGGAGCTGATAGGCAGGAGGGAAGAGGTAAGAGATCAGAGTGGGGAAAAGAAGGAGAGGGGAGGGGGAGGGAAAAATATACCAGGAGAAATCAATGTTTGTGGCATCAGTTTGCAGAGTACCTAGGTGAGATATGAGGTGTTGCACCTTCACCCTTCTAAGATTTATAGTTTAACCTGCATGATAAGTTCGTGGCCTAAGGTAGAAGAAGTCAACCCCTAGCACATTTATTTTGCAACATAGTCTCCTCATACATGTACACATTTAGTCCAGCGGTCGTGGAGCATACGGATCTTGGACCTCCAGAAAGTGTCCACATCAGGGATGGTTGATAAGTTTGTGGCCTAAGATAGAAGGAGATGAGTTATACAGCTCTCGCTACATGCACATGCAATTCAACTCTGTGAGTGATGATGCAGAAAGTTTGAAGTTAATAACCCATCTCCTTCTACCTTTGGCCTCGAACTTATCAATCACCCCTACTGTGGACACTTTCCGGAGGTCCAAGATCCGTATGCTCCACGACCACTGGACTAAGTGTGTAAATGTAGGAGGGGGCTATGTTGAAAGATAGATATACTAGGTTTTCTAAGATTGACTCCTTCTACCTTAGGCCACAAACTTATCAATCACCCCTCGTATAGTTACAGAATTGCACGGCCTAATGCTATCCAACAAGAAGGTTAAATGGATATCATCAAATCTGATTTCTCATTAACAAGCCTCCTAATTAGATCCCTGATTGTTGTCAGGTTGAACTGAGCCAAGGAATCAATGGTTGATTCAGGCCGGCTGCCACATCCGAGTTGACAGTTTGTTTTCGCTCCTCACGAACTGGAGTGAAGTGAGTGCATTGGCAATCCACAGGGACCAGGAGATGACTCTTAGACACACCTGTCATCACCTGTCCAACACCCAACCACACAGATACAATGAGAGATCTTAGCTTCTTGACACTTCCAATCCCCCACAGCTAACCCTGCCCAGAAACAAGTTGGTTCAAATTTTTGGCTCAGATTCCTGTAACTGTTTGTTCATCTTTCTCAACATGTTCAGCGCGGCCCTTTGCAGCAGCCAGCTGTAAGTCTGCGGTTCGATTCCTGCCGCTGGCTCTCAGGTGTTTGTATCTTCTCCCTGTGACTGTGTGGGTTTCCTCTGGGTGCTCCAAGTCAAAATTCCAAAGACGTACGAGTTAGAGGTTGTGAGCTGTGGGCATGCAGCGAGCTGTGGGCATGCGGTGAGTCGTGGGCATGCAGCGAGCTGTGGGCATGCGGTGAGTCGTGGGCATGCAGCGAGCTGTGGGCATGCGGTGAGTCGTGGGCATGCGGTGAGTCGTGGGCATGCAGCGAGCTGTGGGCATGCGGTGAGCTGTGGGCATGTGGCGAGCTGTGGGCATGCGGCGAGCTGTGGGCATGCGGTGAGCTGTGGGCATGCGGTGAGCCGTGGGCATGCGGCGAGCTGTGGGCATGCGGTGAGTCGTGGGCATGCGGTGAGTTGTGGGCATGCGGCGAGCTGTGGGCATGCGGTGAGCTGTGGGCATGCGGTGAGTCGTGGGCATGCGGTGAGCCGTGGGCATGCGGCGAGCTGTGGGCATGCGGTGAGTCGTGGGCATGCGGTGAGCCGTGGGCATGCGGCGGGCTGTGGGCATGCGGCGAGTCGTGGGCATGCGGTGAGCCGTGGGCATGCGGTGAGTCGTGGGCATGCGGTGAGCCGTGGGCATGCGGCGAGCTGTGGGCATGCGGCGAGTCGTGGGCATGTGGTGAGCTGTGGGCATGCGGCGAGCTGTGGGCATGCGGTGAGCTGTGGGCATGCGGTGAGCCGTGGGCATGCGGCGAGCTGTGGGCATGCGGTGAGTCGTGGGCATGCGGTGAGTCGTGGGCATGCGGCGAGCCGTGGGCATGCGGCGAGCTGTGGGCATGCGGCGAGTCGTGGGCATGCGGCGAGCCGTGGGCATGCGGCGAGCCGTGGGCATGCGGCGAGCTGTGGGCATGCGGCGAGTCGTGGGCATGCGGCGAGCCGTGGGCATGCGGTGAGTCGTGGGCATGCGATGTTGGTGCTGGGAGGGTAGTGAAACTTGCAGGCTGCCCCCAGCACAATCCTTGCTGGTTTGAAGAAAACAATATTTCGGTGTACATGTGACAACTAAATCTTATCTAATCTAATCTATCAGGGGCAAACTACCAATGTCTCAATGTGAGTCTATGACCATTTATGTCCAGGTGTGAGTTCAAATCCCACCAGGACTGCTGGGGAATTTAAAATCTAGGATTTTAAAAGGTTTAATGTCAGTAGCAGTGACTTTGAAATTTCCAGAAAAGAAGCTATCCTTGTGTTAAGGGGATCTGCTGTTGACCTAATCTGGTCTAAATCTAGCTGCAGACCTACACAGAGTCATAGAGCAATGCAGCACAGATACGGGCAGACTACGATGGTCAACATCTTCAGTCCAAGATGAGAAATCCAGTCCCCCACTGATCAAACACTCCTCTGGTCATAACTTATTCCAGCATTTTAGGATCATATTCTGAATCTAATTGTCAAAAAGAATGATGGAGAAAGCTGTTCACCTGGTTTTCATGAGGTAGTGCATTCCATGAAGTGAGCAACACATATAAAGTGCTGGAGGAACTCAGCAGGTCAGGCAGCGTCTGTAGAGAGAGAGAGGGCAGCCAATGGCCCTCTCAGTCCAAAGTGTCAACTTGTTTATTTCTTCCCCATAGATGCTGCCTCACCAGCTGTGTCAGTTCTTTTTAGCTACAAAGAAGGCACAACTGCAGCTATATTTTATCAGGAGTTTGAGGAGATTTGGTATGTCACCAAAGGCACTTGCGAATTTCTACAGATGTACCATAGAGGGCATTCTAACTGGCTGTGTCACCATCTGGTACGGGGGGTGGGTACAGCACAGGATCAAAATAAGCTGCAGAGAGATGTAAAGTTAGCCAGCTCCATTATGGGTACTAACCTCCGTGGTATCCAGGACACCTTCAGGGAATGATGCCTCAAAAAGACGGCGTCCGTCATTAAGGACCCCATCACCCACGACGTGCCTTGTTCTCATTGCTACCATCAGGGAGGAGGTACAGAAGCCTGAAGACACACACTCAGTGATTCAGGAACAGCTTCTTCCCTCTGCCATCGATTTCTGAATGGACATTGAACCCAGGAACACGAGAATACCAATTTTTTCACTAGTTATTTAATTTAACTATCACATATATACTTACTCTAAATCCAGTTTTTCTCTATCATTGTCCTGCTACAACAAAGACAACAGATTCCATGACATATGTCATATTAAACCTCCAGCATTTTGTGTGTGTTGATCAAGATTTCCAGCATCTGTTGGATCTCTTATGCATATACTTTTAATATTCATATAAAGACACAGTGTGGATCTGCCCCTTCCACCCAGCGGTCCCCCGATTTACCCCTGGCCTAGTCAACCTACTAACTGGTAGGCAGGTGTTTGGACTCACGCTCGTGGGGAAGAATGTTGTAACTCCTTATGAACATCAGAATTGAACTTAAGATCCAGTGCACTGAGCTTTAATAACGTGATGCTAACTGCTACACAACCGTGGTGTTTGTTTCAAAATAAAGATTGTTCATAATCAAAATAATGTTCTGGACATCAATAAACCATGCAATACTGTTCATTTCAAAGTGCAAAGTAGTTATTATCGAAGTACGTATACGACCCTGGGATTCATTTTCTTTTGGACATACACAATAGATCAAAAATAGGATAATAACCATAATAAAATCAACAAAAGACCGCGCCAGCTTGTGTTCAACCAGTGTGCAAAAGACAACAATGTGCAAATGCAGAAAGAAAGAAGTCATAGAGGCAAATACATTAGAGGCCTTTTAGAAATGTTTGGATAGGCACATGAATGTAAGGAAGATGGGGGGATATACATGGTGTAGGTAGGATGGATTAGTGTTTGGGTGTTTTTGATTTGATTTTTAGCTGGTATGGCACAGCATTGTGGGCCGAATGGCCTGTTCCTGTGCTCCACTGTTCTATGTTCTAAATAAACAAGCAATAACTATCAAGAACATGAGATGAAAGTGAGGCCATAGGTTGTGGAAACATTTTAATGATGGGGTAAGTGAAGTTATCCTCTCGGTTCAAGAGCCTGATGGTTGAGGGGTAGTAACTGTTCTTGAACCTGGTGGGGTGAGTCCTGAGGCTTCTATACCTTTTTCCTGATGGCAGCAGCGAGAAGGGGGTGTGGTTCCTGATGATAGATGGTATTTCTGCATCTATAAGCAATATATTATATTATTATATAGCTTTCTATTGCATTCATTTAAAACCAATTGGATCATTGCCACAAGAATGTCTCTATTTCATCCCTTCTGTGGCCCATCTCCTTCAGAGATTTCACAATAAGGAATAACAGACAGTAGAAGCTGAGTCACTGCATGCCTGGGGAGAGCCCCAGCTTGCTTTTAGTGGAGTGGAGAGGGGGAAGAATTCTCAGTAGAAAGTGAGCCAACTACCTGATTTAAGTTAATTGCCCACAAAAAAGGTGCAGGAGGTGTTTTACTAGTCCGATCTATTTATCTCTCTATTTCTTAAAGAATTAATGAACAGAGATACAGTACAGAACAGTCTCTTCCGGCCCAGTGAGCCTCACCACCCAGCAACCCCCCTGTTCAAGTCCCTCAGATGGACGGGGTCAACTGCGGATGCTGCGTCCCAGCTGTCCATGTAATATGCAAGCAGGGTAGTATGATATGGAGAGCAAGCTGCCCCTCTCCACACAGCTGATGAACCCAAAGGAACAGCAGTGACCCATACCGTTTGGCACCAGCAACGTCACAGGAGTTGCCAGTTAGTGTTGAACTCAGCGTAGGATTGCCTGACGGACTCCAGTTCCAGATGTTTCTTCGTGATTTACTCTGGAAACCTACCCCATGGGTGGGTACAGCCACAAGGCAGTGGAGGTTTGAGATCAGAGTTTTCCTTTTCCCAATTGAGCTGCCAACCACGGCTGCCGAGTCCCATCTGCCCGAAGCGACTGGTTTTAAGTTGCCAGTACCCACCTTTGCCTGCTCTCTTGTCAGTAGAAATGGTTCCACTTGGCTTAGTAGCTAAACCCCACATCAAGACCAGGAGCTGGACTTGATTGCCAGAGGCTATTTGAGGCACGCGTCATTGGGAGCATTTAACCATTGGGCACATTTACTACAAAACACTGTCGCAGGAAAGCAGCATCCATCATCAGGGACCCCCATCACCCAGGCCATGCTCTCTTCTCACTGCTGCCATCGGAAAGTAGGTACAGGAGCCTCAGGACTCACACCACCAGGTTCAGGAACAGTTATTATCCTTCAACGATCAGACTCTTGAACCAAAGTGGATAACTTCACTCATCCCATCATTGAAATGTTCCCACAACCTGTGGACTCTCTCTCAAGGAATTTTCATTTCATGTTCTCGATATTTATTGCTTAATTATTCATTTATGATTATTAGTTCTTTCTTTTTGTATTTGCACAGCTTGTTGTCTTCTGCACCCTGGTTAAATGCCCATGTTGGGTGGTCTTTCATTGATTCTGTTACAGTTATTATTCTATAGATTTATTGAGAATGCCCACAGGAAAAAGGGTTGTATATGGTGATGTATACATACTTTGAACTTTGCTGTCTGACCTGCTGAGGTCTTCCAGCAGTTTGGGTGTGTTGCCATATTATCTGGTCCAGCAGATGGCACTGTTTGAAAAGTTACCAAGGAGTGCAGTTCACAAGTCCATCTTTAAACAAAAACTGAATGTAACACAAGGGATTTTACAGGTGCTAGAAATCCAGATCAACACACACAAAATTCTGAAGGAACTCATCTGTGGAAGTGAATGAACAATTGACGTTTGGAGACACTTCATCAGGACCCTGAATATTCCTCAACCTCATAACTAAAAAACTAAAAACCTAACTGAAAAAGGATGTGCTGGTATTGTAGGGGACCCACAAGCATGATCCTAGAAATGAAAGGGTTAATGTATGAGGAGAATTTGATGGCTCTTGGCCTGGACTCACTGGAGTTTAGAAGAATGAGCGGGATCGCATTGAAACTTATTGAATTTCCCAATTAGTCAGGGTGTCAAAGGTTACAGGAAAAAGATAGAGAAATGGGGTTGAGTGGGTTAATAAATCAGCTATGATTGAATAGCGGAGAAGTCTCGATAGGCTGAATGGCCGGATTCTTATTGAATTAAATATTGAAGGCCTCGATTGAGAGGACGTGGAGAGGATTTTTCTTACAAAGGAGGAGTTTAGGACTAAAGGGCACAGCCTTAGAATAAGAGGATGCCCCTTTAATACAGAAATGAGGAGGAATTTCTTTCGCCCGAGGGTGGTGAATCTGTGAAATTTATTATCACAGATGTCTGGGAGGCCAAATCATTAGGTATATCTAATGCAGAGGTTGATAAGTTCCTGATTAATCAGGACATTAAAGCTTATAAGGAGAAGACAGGGAAATGGGGTTGAGAAAGAAAATAAATCAGCCATGATGAAATGGTGAAGACTCAATGGGCTGAATGGCCTAATTCTGCTCCTATATCTTATGCCTTATAATGTGGATTGGGAAACTTTATGACTTTTTACATTCTTAGTTCCAGTCAGTACATCAACCAAAAACAGTCAACTAGAGGAAAGCAAGAGATCTGGAGTGTGTCCTTTTAATGAACCATTCCAAAACTTTGTAACTGATGGTGTATTTTCTGAGTGGCAGAAGTTTAGTAAAGTGCAGCAGATTGCCACAAATAATAATAACCAGGCAACCTGTTGTTCAACTATTGACCAAATTGCCATCAGGGAGACACTACCAGTCCATCACCACCAGGGCGACATGTCATCCCGAAACTTCTTTCCTGTAGCAACGGCAAACCACTTCTATAGAAAAAATTGCCAAGAACAATCATGGTCAAGAGACCATGATGGGCCACATCATACAACATGGCTCATAATGATGATGTCATATGACATGACACATAATGATGATGATCGCTGTTATAGTGTTTTATGCTTGACTTTGAACCACAATAGCCGGCCATTGACTGATGGATTTTGATGTAAATGGTCCCAGGTTTGAACCCGACCAGCTCCTTGCACACTTCCCATCGTGCTGGGTTGAGCATCGAACTAGCAACTCGGCCTCATAAAAATCAGAGAAATGTTAAAGAAACAGCAAAATACTGCCACCCGATGCACAACAGTGCATGAAAAGGAACAACAACCAAAGCACGATCACTGCTAACGTATTTCATATACAGCAATGAAGTGATTCCAATTCTGGTCTGAAGTTAATTGAGGGATAAAATATCTTTCCTCTGCAATAACATCATAGTGACTTTTTATATCTTAAAGTGTAGCCACGTTTATGCAGCCTCTGTCTGGCTAACCTGTTCTGAACCTTGCTATCTTGTGACGAGCATTTGGTCCATGATGACTGATGAGAAAGCTCATTGACTCAACAACCGCTGTTATTGCGACAAGCACAAAAACGGCCCGGTGCCCTGTGACGCAGGGAGAGATCCACCCAGTCACATGCAGGCGGGTCAGACACCCGGTTACAGTCCAAGTGACCCTCAATCGCACGTGAGTAACTGGAAAACCCAAAGTAAAACGTAACGTTGAACATCCCACCATAATCCCAAGAAAGCATTTTAACACAAAAACAATAGCACTGGTCATTAGGTGTGCTGGATCAGCCTGTTGACCGTGCAACCCCACCCCCGGAGTGTCACGATATTTAATTCATCAGAATCAGAATCAGATTTAAAATCACCAGCATTTGTCACGAAATTTGTCAACTTTACTGCAGCAATACAATGAAATACGTGGTAAATAAATAGAGAAAAAAACTACATTACATTAAGTCTGTGTATGTCTATTGAATAGTTAAGTTAAAATAATTAGTGCAAAGAAACAGAAATAAAACTGTAGTGAGGTAGTGTTCGTGAGTTCATGGGGAAGCATGTGTGCTTCTGTACCTCCTTCCCAACGGTAACAGTGTGAAGATGCCACTAAGGCTGCTGGGGATCCTTAGTGCTGGACGCTGCCTTCCTAAGGCACCACTCCTTGAGGTATTTTGGTTACCATAGAGGCTGGTACTCATGATGGAGCTGACTGAGTTTACAACTCTCTGAAACTTATTTCGATCTTGTGCAGTAGCCCACACTGCACCGCCCCCCCCCACATACCAGACGGTGATGCAGTCAGTCAGAATGCTCTCCATTGTACATCTGTACAAGTTTTTGAGTGTTTTAGGTG